>NC_143031.1:75955000-76110000 GCF_057628025.1 Oncorhynchus mykiss
CATGGTATGTTTTCTATTGAATTTAGTTTCCTTGTCTGTCACAAAGATTACAAAATGTTGTTCAATTGTATGGGGACTGAAAGTGCATGAGAGTTGGCAAATACTGTCATCGTTGCTCAACATTCTAACCCAGACAGTGCACACTCCTAGAAAGTCATTAGGTTCCATCCAGACTGGTAAAAAACATGAACCCCCCAGACGTTAAATAGATAGTTCAGGATTTTGGCAATGAGGCCCTTTATCTACTTTCTGAGAGTCAGATGAACTCGTGGATACCATTTTTATGACTTCCCATATTTTTGTTTAGCAAGTTAGCATTGGATTGCCGAACTAGCTCTAAATTCCTTCATATTGGACTCAGATATATAAAAATGTTATCCACGAGTTTATGTCACTCTGGGACACTAGCAAAAGAACATCATGAACTATCCCTTTAATTGTGGCTATTTTAATGGCAGATGCACGTCAGTCAATACCAAGTCAATACATCAGTCAACTATGATCTAGTCTAGCTAAATATAATGTTGTTTGGAGTGATCTTCATTGCATACTGTAGAAGCCAAACCCTAACCCTTGGACAGAGGTACAGTGCCTTGCGAAAGTATTTGGCCCCCTTGAACTTTGCAACCTTTTGCCACATTTCAGGCTTCAAACATAAAGATATAAAACTGTATTTTTTTGTGAAGAATCAACAACAAATGGGACACAATCGTGAAGTGGAACGACATTTATTGGATTTTTCATTATGGCCAAACAGTTCTGTTTTTGTTTCATCAGAAGAGAGTACATTTCTCCAAAAAGTACGATCTTTGTCCCCTTGTGCAGTTGCAAACCGTAGTCTGGCTTTTTTTATGGCGGAATTGGAGCAGTGGCTTCTAGCTGAGCGGCCTTTCAGGTTATGTCGGCATGGGGGGTAGGTTTATGACAGTCATTCTCATCACTGATAAGATGACATAAGTTATTGGATTCATATGGAATTGTTGTTCAATTTAAATGTTTGAATATGAAATTATTTGTGATGGGATGAAATGTGATTTTAGCTTCTAAAATTTGAAAATTGGGTTTTTATAAGATTAGGGCTCTGCTCAATCAGTGGCTCGCCCCTGTGAAGAGTCATGGGTTATACAACTTTTCAGACAAACCCTTCTCGCGTCACTATATAAAGCCTTGACGAAAATGTAACGTCCTGTTCCAAGTACGTGAGGTCTGCAGCTTCTGCGTTAAAAGGACGAACCTGTCTACTACAGTAATAAGCCAATCTCGGCGTGAGCTTAGGTTGCGAATGGTATGAACTTTGAACTCTTATTCACTACAGAGTGATACCTCCTAGCCGTTGAGTTAGCAACCGCAGCTGCAAACGCAGGTTAGGAAGGAACAGACAGAGTATCCCGTCTATCACACAACAACGTTACTACAACGTATCCAATTGACAACCAGAGACATTCTTCAAAAGACTCGGTTTGGTAACACGGCCTTCCATCTACCACCAACTTACCGAGGCGCAGCTCAGAGTAAATATTTATTGCATTTTCATTTTCCAAATGGTCGGTAATTTAGAATGCATAAGATACTGTATTTACGATAGCACAGCTGCTTCCTTTGCTACTCAGTCTTCCCGCTCTTCACTCAACCCAGACCCTTTTCTTTTGTGTAACAAGCTGTCATATCTGTTCCGCCCGCTAGGGACGTTTTCCTTTATGACGTAATTTGTAATCAAGTTATGATTTAATTGTGTGTATGTGTGATTCTGTGTGATTAGTTAGGTATTTAGTAAATAAATAATTAAACCCAATTTTGTATTGCTGATTCAAATTATTAGCCAGGGTTCTTGCAGATAACTAAGAATTTACAACTTTCAGATGAGACTGAATTAAGATGACGATTAAGATTGACTGCTATTAATGTAAAATATTACTAGGTCTTTAAGAGTTTATTCGGAAGATTCGGGAAGATAACAGCTCTATAAATCTCTCTAGTTAATTACATTTTACATGATTAGCTCATTCAGGTAATATTAATTACGGAGAAATTATTTTATAGAATAGCATGTCATATCACTTAATCCGGCATAGCCAAAGACACAACACAGTGGATAAAAATACTTTTGTACCTGTTTCTACCAGCATCTTCACAATGTCCTTTGCTGTTCTGGGATTGATTCACACTTTTCTCACTGAAGTACGTTCATCTCTAGGAGGCAGAACGCGTCTCTTTCCTGAGAGGTATGATGGCTGCGTGGTCCCATGTTGTTTATACTTGCGTACCATTATTTGTACAGATGAACGTGATACCTTCAGGTGTTTGGAAATTGGATGAATCAGGATGAATCAGGTTTGTGGAGGTCTACAATTTTTTTCTGAGGTCTTGGTTGATTTCTTTAGATTTTCCCATGATGTCAAGCAAAGAGGCACTGAGTTTGAAGGTAGGCCATGAAATACATCCACAGGTACACCTCCAACTGACTTAAATAATGACAATTAGTCTATCAGAAGCTTCTAAAGCCATGACATCATTTTCTGGAATTTTCCAAGCTGTTTAAAGGCACAGTCAACTTAGTTTATGTAAACTTCTGAGCCACTGGAATATTGATACAGTGAATTGTAAGTGAAATAATCTGTCTGTAAACAATTGTTGGACAAATGACTTGTATCATGCACAAAGTAGATGTCCTAAACAACTTGCCAAAACTATAGCTTGTTAACAAGATACTTGTGGAGAGGTTGAAAAATGAGTTTTAATGACTCCAACCTAAGTGTATGTAAACTTCCAACTACAACTGTACATCATGTGTCTGATAGTGATTGAAGTAGAAGGGAGGATGGCCTCAGCGTTCTTCGCTCTCAACCTGGCCATGTCTGAGGTCCTCTTCTGCCTGTTTTCTTTCTTGTATTTTGTCTGGCTACACCATCCCTGTCACACCCTGATCTTAGAGAGCCTTTTATTCACTAATTTGGTTAGGTCGGGGAGTGACTAGGGTGGGTACTCTAGTTTTTGTATTTCTATGTTTGGCCTGGTATGGTTCCCAATCAGAGGCAGCTGTCTATCATTGTCTCTGATTGGGGATCATATTTAGGCAGCCTTTTCCCACTGGGTTTTTGTGGGATCTTGTTTTTGTGCAGTGCCTGTGAACACTGCAGTGACTTCACGTTTTGTTTGTTCTGTATTGTTTTGGTAAATTTCATTTATTAAACATGTGGAACTCTACGCACACTGCGTCTTGGTCCATTTATTCCAACGATCGTGAAAATCCCACAATCGTTGTCTCATACATCATAGTATTTTCTTCAGGTTTTCTAATGACAGGCCGTACCCTCTTCCAGTGCTGTATCTGTATGGAGCGCTATCTGGCAGTGGTGCAACCTGTGGTCTACCTGAAGTACAAACTCCTGAGATACAGGATGTGGTGTTGTGGTGTTGTCTGGCTGATAGTGCTTGGGTCCTTGCTGTTCCTTACATTTGGGAGTGAAATAACTGGGAGTGAAATAACTTTAATTGTTCTGGTGTTTTTGTTGAAGCTGTCCTGCTGCCTTTCAGTTCTAAGGGTTCTGAAGCGTCCCGGGCCGGGGGAAGAGGAGAGGGAGTGGATAAAAAAACATGAAGATGAGGACCTTCAGGATAATTTTGATCATAATGTTGTCTATGGTGCTGAATTATCTTTTGTATGAGGTAACTTTATGAGGTAACTTTACCTCTGAAAGGTTCATTGAAATGTAGAGGGGTTTTGTTAGCCTTAAGCATTTGTTTCACCATCAGTGTGATTACTGGGTTGGTGCAGCCCCTCCTCTACTTCCACAGGGCTGGGAAACTGTCCTGTATCAGAGGTCTCTATTAGAAAACAGAGGCTTCATGTTATTCAGGAGGTCTACCACCTGAATCCAATGGTGAATAGTGTACATGTGTATATAGATGTGAATAGTGTAATTGATGTGTATATAGACATGAATAGTGTAATTTATGTGTATATAGATATGAATAGTGTACATGTGTATATAGATATTAATAGTGTACATGATGTGTATAGATATGAATAGTGTAATTGATGTGTTTATAGACATGAATAGTGTAAATTGTGTTTGTAGATATGAATAATGTAATTGATGTGTATGTTGATATGAATAGTGTAATTATTGTTTATTGATGGGCTCATCTGCAGAAGAGATTGGAGTCTCAGCATGACTCCCTGCTTAAATAAAAGTATATATATAAAAAAATCACAAATATCAAACACCCAAGAGATGCTAATCTCTCCCCATTACAATAACAGGGGCGGTTAGCGTTTTTTGGGGAGGGGGGGTAGGGGGTATTGTCACGTTCTGACCTTAGTTCCTTTGTTTTGTCTTTTGTTTTAGTATGGTCAGGGCGTGAGTTGGGTGGGTTGTCTATGTTAGTTTGTCTATGTTTTTCTATTTCTGTGTTTGGCCTGGTATGGTTCTCAGTCAGAGGCAGCTGTCAATCATTGTCCCTGATTGGGAACCATATTTAGGTAGCCTATTTTCCATTGTGTTTTGTGGGTGGTTGTTTTCAGTCTTTGTGTGTTTGCACAAGACAGAACTGTTTCGGTTGTTTCTTTGTTGTTTTGTTATTCAGTGTTCAGTTTTGATTATTATTAAAAATCATGAGCACTTACCATGCTGCACCTTGGTCCTCATGGGATGAGATTCTGAACGGCAAGGGACCATGAGCACAGGCTGGAGAATATCGCCACCCCAAGGCTGAGCTGGAGGCAGCGAAAGCTGAGAAGCGGTGGTATGAGGAGGCAGCACGGCGGCGCGGTTGGAAGCCCAAGAGGCAGCCCCAAAAATGTATTGGGGGGAGGCACAGGGTGAGTGTGGCGAAGTCAGGTAAGAGACCTGCGCCAACTCCCCGTGCTTACCGTGGAGAGAGAACAGTGTCCCTGGTGCGCAGGCATAGCCCGGTGCGTTACAGCGCAGTGCCTCGTATCGGCCGGGCTAGGTTGGGCATCGAGCCAGGTGCCATAAAGCCAGCTCAGCGCATCTGGTCTCCAGTGCTTCTCCTCGGGCCGGGGTACATGGCACCAGCCTTACACATGGTGTTCCCGGTTCGCCAGCACAGCCCAGTGCAGGCTATTCCACCTCGCCGCACTGGCCTGGCTACGGGGAGCATTCAACCAGGTAAGGTTGGGCAGGCTCGGTGCTCGAGACCTGCAGTGCGCCTCCACGGTCCGGTCTATCCGGTGCCACCTCCACATACCAGCCCTCCAGTGGCAGCCCCCCGCACCAGGCTGTCTCTCCGTCTCATCCGTACAGGTGCTCCCGCCTGTCCAGCGCTGTCAGAGCCTTCCTCCTGCCCAGCGCTGCCAGAGTCTCCCGTCACTCCGGAGCTGCCAGAGTCTCCCGTCACTCCGGAGCTGCCAGAGTCTCCCGCCACTCCGGAGCTGCCAGAGCCGCCTGTCACGCCGGCGATGCCGGAGTGTCCCGCTTGTCCGGCGCTGCCGGAGTCTTCCGCTTGTCCGGCGCTGCCGGAGTCTTCCGCTTGTCCGGGGCTGCCGGAGTCTCCCGCCTGTCCGGCGCTGCCGGAGTCTCCCGCCTGTCCGGCGCTGCCGGAGTCTCCCGCCTGTCCGGCGCTGCCGGAGTCTCCCGTCCATTCGGGACCCGTGGCTAGGGTCCCCAGTGATGGAGTGGGGTCCACGTCCCGCGCCAGAGCCGCCACCGCGGACAGACGCCCACCCAGACCCTCCCCTATAGGTTCAGGTTTTGCAGCCGGAGTCCGCACCTTTAGGGGGGGACTGACTTTAGTTCCTTTGTTTTGTCTTTGTTTTAGTATGGCAGGGCGTGAATTGGGGTGGGCAGTCTATGTTTCTTTATTTAGGTTGTTATATGTCTATGTGTTGGGCATAGTATGGTTCTCAATCAGAGGCAGGTGTCTTTCGTTGTCTCTGATTGAGAATCATACTTAGGTAGCCTGTTTTCCCCATTTTGGTTGTGGGTGTTTATTTTCTGTTTTGTGTGTTTTACTTTATTAAAAAGATGAACAAGTATCACGCTGCGCTTTGGTCCTCTTCTTCCACCACAGACGATCGTTACAATGGCACTCTATACCCTCTATAGTGCACTACTTTTGACCAGGACCCATATGGAATAGCTCGCTCTCGCTCTCTCCACACAAAATTTCAGACACATCTCACGCCTTACGCCTTTGTCCAATTGTCCTTTGTCCTTTGTCCATGTAAAAAAGTGTGCCTGCTCCATACCAAGCGGCACTATCAACAGAACGAAACAATTGGAAAATGATTTTGGTACCAACCCCTGCTAGAAAATTATGGTAGGATTCCTCCCGCTGTAGATTTTGTTTTGATAATATTGAGTCAGTAGTTTACGTATTCAAACAGTGTAATCCAGCCCAAGTCCATATTTAGCTACATAGGCCAAGATTCAAACCGATCCAGCTTGTAGACAATGTAGCTTTTAAAGGCAACGGAAGAGCATTCACAGAGATGGCATTCATGGTAAACACTGCACATGTCGGCTCAAATGGAAATTACCATTAAATGTCAATAGTGCTACAGCATGGTTTCACATTGAAATCTGTACTTGTTTGTAAATAGACCTGGTGTCATTCTGTTTTAATATTAGCGTGACGTTTTATTGGCAGAGAGACAGACCATTCCACTGGCTAATTCAGAAACAGACTGGCACCAAACATTTACATGTGTTTCTCTTGAAATGATAGATGACTGTTTTTGAAAGTTACAATGTAGATATTGTTGGGTTGATGAGATTAAATACATTCTTAATAAGGAGCGCCCTGTCTGTCTCACTAAAGGATATGTCTGTATGTTTATAATAAATTATGATAACTACAATAAGAAATTAAATAATACTATTTCAACATACTTATTCTTAAAGTCAACGATCAGGTTCCTCTGTTATGGTGTCATAAAATTGCAATAAATAACATTGAATACTTCTGTATTGACTACCATATTGTGTAACTAGGGACTGGAGTTATTCATGAACTTTTAACCTGAAATGGTTTGGGAAAACTCAGGGCCCAATCCATCCATAACACATTCTACAAAGCACAGTATATTCTCTTCAACCATACTAAACATCACTTAGTGTTGTCATAACCAGTGGAAAACATTTGCATGTCAGGTGTGGTCCATTGAGTGAGGTGATGAGCAGCATCAGTTTACAGACCGGAGCAACACAGGTGACTTGGTGGGGGTGTAAG
Source organism: Oncorhynchus mykiss (assembly GCF_057628025.1). Classification (NCBI taxonomy): domain Eukaryota; kingdom Metazoa; phylum Chordata; class Actinopteri; order Salmoniformes; family Salmonidae; genus Oncorhynchus; species Oncorhynchus mykiss. The sequence goes on from NC_143031.1 coordinate 75,962,195, forward strand.
CCTGATCCAAAGCTTGATCTTTAGACTGATACAATTAAAGTCGACTACAGTCATCTCCTCTGCCGGCTCTATGACTACAACTGGTGGCAAGGACAGATTGTTGTAACTACGATCTCTGGTTGACAGGACTCACTGTCTCAGTCAGTGTTTTAGGTGGAGACATGGACAGGAGTTGATACTAAAAAGGAAGACTCACATTCTCAGTCAGTATTCAAGGTGGAGACAGGGACAGGGGTTGATAATAAACAGGAGGACTCACTGTCTCAGTCAGTATTAAAGGTAGAGACAGGGACAGGGGTTGATACTAAACAGGAGGACTCACTGTCTCAGTCAGTACTAAAGGTAGAGACAGGGACAGGTGTTGATACTAAACAGGAGGACTCACTGTCTCAGTCAGTATTAAAGGTAGAGACAGGGACAGGTGTTGATACTAAACAGGAGGACTAACTGTGTCAGTCAGATTTATTTCTTATAGGACAAGTCCATGTAGTCCCTCCCTTATTCAGTCCATTCACTTCCATTTGCTGCCTAACGAACACAACCCTGATGAGCCCTTTATTCTGAGGTAACTAGCCTCTGCCTTGCCACAAGAGGAAATACAACAGGTTAGCCAGCTCTTGGGTAGAATTCTGCTTGAGATATGGTAGACAGCCCACTGCATATGCATAGTAGTGGTTTTCTTGGCCATCTGTTTTTTTGTTGATAAGTGGTTAATGAATGGTAACCTGGTTTACATAGATTAGTGGTTGTGGTAATTGTGGGTGAGTGGTTGTTGTGAGGTCAGATAACCAACTGCATCTAGATAAATTGTAGCTATGGTAACAGCTAGATGACTAAGAAAGAAAAAAGTATTTAATAAGAATATTTCATTCATTCAGATCTAGGATGTGTTATTTTAGTGTTCCCTTCATTTTTTTGAGCAGTGTATTTGTAATCTTCAAGTGCAAGGTTTTGGCTTCACTTTTCTTCACAATAATTGTAATTCTAAATTTCAAAGGAAAAAAACATCTCACCTTGAATTCGCACTTGACCTAAACTGCAAAACTGTCCATGAGCCAGGATCTCTACACTGTCAACCCTTTGTCCAGTTGAAATGTTGCTCGTGTTTAACTTGTTGAATCTAGGGGTCATTTTTTGGGGGGGGACAAATAATGTTCCCAAAGTAAACGGTCTATTTTTCAGGACCAGAAAATAGAATATGCATATAATTGACAGCTTAGGATAGAAAACACTCTAAAGTTTCCAAAACTGTAAAGATATTGTCTGTGAGTATAACAGAACTGATATTGCAGGCAAAATAATGAGAAAAATCCACTCAGGAACGCAGCGGTTTCTAAATAAGAGTCCCTTCCTATGCTTCCCTATTGAGCAGTGAATGGGATATCAACGAGATTCCTTTTTCTATGGCTTCCTTAATATGTCTAGTATCACAATACATAGTTTCAGGCTTTTATTTTGAAAAATGAGCCAGAGCGACAACATTGCGTCAGTATCCACCTGATGGCTCTTTGTGTATTTCTCGCGCAAAAGACAGAGGTAGCCATTTTTTCCACCCGGTCTTACTGAAAAAAGCTCTGTCAGGGTTGATATATTATGGAATAGATATTTGAAAAACACCTTGAGGATTGATTAATAACAACGTTTGCCGTGTTTCTGTCGATATTATGAGCTAATTTGGAATATCTTTCGGAGTTGTCTTGACATTTTGTCATTTTCTCAGCCAAACGTGAAGAACTAACAGAGCTATTTTTGGCTACAAATCATTTTTCTGGAAAAAAGGAACATTTGCTATCTAACTGGGAGTCTCGTGAGTGTAGACGATTTAATTTGATTGCTTTTCTGATTTTCGTGACCAGATTGCCTGCTGCTAGCTAGGCATAATGCTATGCTAGGCAATTGATAAACTTACACAAATGCTTGTCTTGCTTTGGCTGTAAAGCATATTTTCAAAATCTGAGATGACAGGGTGATTAACAAAAGGCTAAGCTGTGTTTGAATATATTTCACTTGTGATTTCATGAATCTGAATATTTTCTAGTAAGAATTTTTGTCCGTTGCGTTATACTACTTAGTGTCAGTTGATGACAATTCTCCCGCATCCGGGATGGGTAGTTACAAAATTAAGTAACTTTGATTGGTAGATTGTGAGGTTTGACTTCTGTTAAGGACAGAAGTGTTCGATCACGTCCAACTACGTCAACATTTCTAATTGTCTGATGCAGAATTGTTTACAGGAAATAATAAAGTTGCCAGCTGGTCTTGTTAACTTGGCACTCTCAGCCCTATGCTATCTTATGGGGTAGCATGTAGTGATCTATAGCGTGCAACTACGTTAATTAATTGAATTGGTTGATGTGGATTTTGAGAAAAATTTCTAAAAAAAAATTTGTTGGTATGTGCCCAACCTTTTCAAACCTTGATTAAATTGCGATAGGATCAAATATGCCTCTCTATTTACACATGGAGCCTCTTAAAGAAGAAGTTACAGGTCTGTGAGAGCCAGAAATCTTGCTTGTTTGTAGGTGAACAAATACTTATTTTCCACCATAATTTGTAAATATATTAATTAAAAATCCTACAATGTGATTTTCTGGATTTTTTTTCTCATTTTGTCTGTCATAGTTGAAGTGTACCTATGATGAAAATTACAGGCCTCTCATCTTTTTAAGTGGGAGAACTTGCACAATTGGTGGCTGACAAAATACTTTTTTGCCCCACTGTATACTGTATGCACTATGCAAATAGAGAGATCCTGAATCAAAACAACATACTAATACCGTGTAGGTCTGAAGCACACATGATTTGATTATGGAAGGTGAAACAGTCAGCCCTGCAGGTGGCTGGGTTAACCTGTGGCTGGGACAGACAGGTGCTGTGTGATATGAGTGATGATGCCTATATTTCCGATAATGCCAGAATGCAAATCCGTGTGTGTGTGTGTGTGTGTGTGTGTGTGTGTGTGTGTGTGTGTGTGTGTGTGTGTGTGTGTGGCATATGCATTTTGATAATCTTTGTTTTGTTGATACTTCGCTTATATAGGATTTCTAGTCAAATAAAATAACTTTCTGTAAACTGGTCATACAATGGTGCTCAATACATCAACGCCCATCAACGTGTTTATGTAAATAACACAACACGTGACTTGTCAGGAAGAACACAGGACAGAGAGCTTTGCCTAAAATCACTCATACATGTAGGTGAGGTTCCATTGGGTGGGTCTCAGAGTTCTCAAGGAGAGAGACGTACGAATTTCACAAAGCAACGTCTGAGTTACCAAACCAACTAAGGTAGGTTATTTTACATTTGAACCTTATTGAGTACGTTTTCCCAGGCTAATTGTTTTACCTCTCCTCTTCATGTTTTCATTCAGACATTCTAAGACAATGCACAATGCTTTGACTGACACAAGAGTAGACTTGCATATATCAAAACATTTGTATGTATGTTTGCATCAACATATGAAATAAGTGCCAAAAATATTTTGCCATAAAGTCATGAATTGTGTGATCTCCCTTCTCTCATATCTCTTGTTCCAAAAGGATGAATGCCTCTTCAGGAAATCACACTTACTTTGACAGATGGGAGTTTTGCTTGGACCAGGGCTATGTTGCGCCAGTACTTTGCCATGCTGTCCATGCCCTGTGCTTCCTACTGGGGACGCCAGCTCTGGTCTGGTGCCTCTGGCTCTCTCTGAGTGGAAGTCTCTCTGGAGGTCTCAAGCCCACCCAGGTCTTCCCTATTAACCTGTTTGCAGTGGAGCTGGTGTTCTGTGTCGAGGGTCTCATTGATGGGATCCGATGTCTGCTCATCCAGACTGTCTTACTAAGGCAGGCTATTTATGTCCTGTTTTACCTCGCCTGGACCTGCAGGCCCCTGATCCAGAGCTGCATCTGTGTGGAGCGCTACCTGGCGGTGGCCCAACCTGTGGCTTTCCTCAAGTACAGACTCCGGAGGTACAGGGTGGTGTGTTCAATCGTTGCCTGGCTGTTGTCTCTCGCGTTTGCATGTTCTCCTGTCACTACAATGGGTCATGGAACTCATGTGATCAGTTGTGTCTATTGCCTTGGGGTGGCTGTCATTTCTCTCTGTTGCTTCTTCATCCTGCGTGTGCTGAAGCAGCCTGGTCCAGGAGAGGTAGAGGGGGGCAGAGGGGGAGAGAAGAAACAGGGGACGACAGACCCACATAAGATGAGAGCTTTTGAGATCATCTCAACCAACCTGGTGATCATCTTGGCGAGCTCCATCCCGATGGTTGTTGGTTGGACCGCTCTCTTATCTAGTCTTGACTTCTTCTGCAAGGTCTTCCCCTTGTTAATGATTATTTACATCCTCAGTGTCCTGGTCTCACCCCTGATGCACCTCTACAGAGAGGGAAGGCTGCCATGCCGAAGAGGGACAGAGACACGTTAGACTGACATGTGTGGGCACTAAAAGTAGAGTGTTTTGTTGAATGTTCTATCAATACCAAGGCGCAGCCTAAATTCTTAGTGCCTGCAAATGTAGTTTAAACATACATAGAAAAGGCATGGGCCTATAATAAATAGTGCTTTTTAATTTGATAAATAGTATATATTGATTTTATTTGGTGCCATGTAGCAGTATAATTTTTGAGAAACTGCACATCAGTTAGAGTTGTTGTTAACTACAGCTGCATAACTTGTTTATGTTACGGTACGTGAATGAGGACCCAAAAGCGAATTAACGTAAACAGAGCTTCTTTAATAACAAAACATAGGTAGGCTCAGATGGACCGGCAGATTCCGACAGGACAGGACAAGGTTGCAGCAAACATGACGATAGTCTGGTTCAGGCATGAATAACACAAACAAGAATCCGACAAAGACAGAAACAAAAACAGAGAGAGATATAGAGGACTAATCAGAGGGAAAAAGGGAACAGGTGGGAAAAGGGGTGACGAGGTAGTTAGGAGGAGACAAGGAACAGCTGGGGGAAAGAGGGGGAGAAAAGGTAACCTAAAACGACCAGCAGAGGGAGACAGGGTGAAGAGAAAGGACAGAAACAAGACACAACATGACAATACATGACAGTACCCCCCCACTCGCCGAGCGCCTCCTGGCGCACTCGAGGAGGAAACCTGGCGGCAACGGAGGAAATCATCGATCAGCGCACGGTCTAGCACGTCCCGAGAGGGAACCCAACTCCTCTCCTCAGGACCGTACCCCTCCCAATCTACTAGGTACTGATGACCACGGCCACGAGGACGCATGTCCAAAATCCTACGGACCCTGTAGATGGGTGCGCCCTCGACAAGGATGGGGGGGGGGGGGGGGGACGAGCGGGGGCGCGAAGGACGGGCTTGACACAGGAGACATGGAAGACCGGGTGGACGCGACGAAGATATCGCGGAAGAAGAAGTCGCACTGCGACAGGATTAATGATCTGAGAAATACGGAACGGACCAATGAACCGCGGGGTCAACTTGCGAGAAGCGGTCTTGAGGGGAAGGTTCTGAGTGGAGAGCCAAACTCTCTGACCGCGACAATATCTAGGACTCTTAGTTCTACGCTTATTAGCAGCTCTCACAGTCTGCGCCCTATAACGGCAAAGTGCAGACCTGACCCTCTTGCAGGTGCGCTCGCAACGTTGGACAAAAGCCTGAGCGGAGGGGACGCTGGACTCGGCGAACTGAGATGAGAACAGCGGAGGCTGGTACCCGAGGCTACTCTGAAAAGGAGATAGCCCGGTCGCAGACGAAGGAAGCGAGTTGTGGGCGTATTCTGCCCAGGGGAGCTGTTCTGACCAAGACGCAGGGTTGCGAAAAGAAAGACTGCGTAAGATGCGACCAATAGTCTGATTGGCCCGTTCTGCTTGACCGTTAGACTGGGGGTGAAAGCCGGAAGAGAGACTGACGGAAGCCCCAATCAAACGGCAAAACTCCCTCCAAAATTGAGACGTGAATTGCGGACCTCTGTCCGAAACGACGTCTGACGGAAGGCCATGAATTCTGAAAACATTCTCGATGATGATTTGTGCCGTCTCTTTAGCAGAAGGAAGCTTAGCAAGGGGAATAAAATGAGCCGCCTTAGAGAACCTGTCGACAACCGTAAGAATAACAGTCTTCCCCGCTGACGAAGGCAGTCCGGTGACAAAATCTAAGGCGATGTGAGACCACGGTCGAGAGGGAAGGGGAAGCGGCCTGAGACGGCCGGCAGGAGGGGAGTTACCGGACTTAGTCTGCGCGCAGACCGAACAAGCAGCCACGAAGCAACGCGTGTCATGCTCCCGGGTGGGCCACCAAAAACGCTGGCGAATGGAAGCAAGCGTACCCCGAACGCCAGGGTGGCCGGCTAACTTGGCAGAGTGAGCCCACTGAAGAACGGCCAGACGAGTAGGAACGGGAACGAAAAGAAGGTTCCTAGGACAAGCGCGCGGCGACGGAGTTTGAGTGAGTGCTTGCTTTACCTGCCTCTCAATTCCCCAGACAGTCAACCCGACAACACGCCCCTCAGGGAGAATCCCCTCGGGGTCAGTGGAGGCTACTGAAGAACTGAAGAGACGAGATAAAGCATCAGGCTTGGTGTTCTTAGAGCCCGGACGATAAGAAATCACGAACTCGAAACGAGCGAAAAACAGCGCCCAGCGCGCCTGACGCGCATTAAGTCGTTTGGCAGAACGGATGTACTCAAGGTTCCTATGGTCAGTCCAAACGACAAAAGGAACGTTCGCCCCCTCCAACCACTGTCGCCATTCGCCTAGGGCTAAGCGGATGGCGAGCAGTTCGCGGTTTCCCACATCATAGTTACGTTCCGACGGCGACAGGCGATGAGAAAAATACGCGCAAGGGTGGACCTTGTCGTCAGAGAGGGAGCGCTGAGAAAGAATGGCTCCCACGCCCACCTCTGACGCGTCAACCTCGACAACGAACTGTCTAGTGACGTCAGGTGTAACAAGGATAGGTGCGGATGTAAAACGATTCTTGAGGAGATCAAAAGCTCCCTGGGCGGAAACGGACCACTTAAAGCACGTCTTGACAGAAGTAAGGGCTGTGAGAGGAGCTGCCACCTGACCGAAATTACGGATGAAACGACGATAGAAGTTCGCGAAGCCGAGAAAGCGCTGCAGCTCGACGCGTGACTTAGGAACGGGCCAATCAATGACAGCTTGGACCTTAGCGGGATCCATCTTAATGCCTTCAGCGGAAATAACAGAACCGTGAACGGACGTGAACGGACCGTGAATGTGACGGAGGAGGCGTGAAAAGAGCACTTCTCAGCCTTCACAAAAAGACAATTCTCTAAAAGGCGCTGGAGGACACGTCGAACGTGCTGAACATGAATCTGGAGTGACGGTGAAAAAATCAGGATATCGTCAAGGTAAACGAAAACAAAGATGTTCAGCATGTCTCTCAGGGCATCATTGACTAATGCCTGAAAGACAGCTGGAGCGTTTAGCGAGGCCGAAAGGAAGAACCCGGTATTCAAAGTGCCCTAACGGAGTGTTAAACGCCGTCTTCCACTCGTCCCCCTCCCTGATGCGCACGAGATGGTAAGCGTTACGAAGGTCCAACTTAGTGAAAAACCTGGCTCCCTGCAGGATCTCGAAGGCTGAAGACATAAGAGGAAGCGGATAACGATTCTTCACTGTTATGTCATTCAGCCCTCGATAATCTATGCAGGGGCGCAGGGACCCGTCCTTGTTCTTAACAAAAAAAAACCCAGCTCCGGCGGGAGAGGAGGAGGGGACTATGGTACCGGCGGCAAGAGCTACAGACAAATAATCTTCGAGAGCCTTACGTTCGGGAGCCGACAGAGAGTATAGTCTACCCCGGGGGGGAGTGGTTCCCGGAAGGAGATCAATACTACAATCATACGACCGGTGTGGAGGAAGAGAGGTGGCCCTGGACCGACTGAACACCGTGCGCAGATCGTGATATTCCTCCGGCACCCCTGTCAAATCACCAGGCTCCTCCTGTGAAGAAGAGACAGAGGAAACAGGAGGGATAGCAGACATTAAACATTTCACATGACAAGAGACGTTCCAGGAGAGGATAGAATTACTAGACCAATTAATGGAAGGATTATGACAAACTAGCCAGGGATGGCCCAAAACAACAGGTGTAAAAGGTGAACGAAAAATTAAAAAAGAAATGGTTTCGCTATGATTACCAGAAACAGTGAGGGTTAAAGGTAGCGTCTCACGCTGAATCCTGGGGAGAGGACTACCATCCAGGGCGAACAAGGCCGTGGACTCCCTTAACTGTCTGAGAGGAATGTCATGTTCCCGAGCCCAGGTCTCGTCCATAAAACAGCCCTCCGCCCCAGAGTCTATTAAGGCACTGCAGGAAGCTGACGAACCGGTCCAGCGTAGATGGACCGACAAGGTAGTGCAGGATCTTGAAGGAGAGACAGGAGTAGTAGCGCTCACCAGTAGCCCTCCGCTTACTGATGAACTCTGGCTTTTACTGGACATGAAGTGACAAAATGACCAGCAGAACCGCAATAGAGACAGAGGCGGTTGGTGATTCTCCGTTCCCTCTCCTTAGTCGAGATGCGGATACCTCCCAGCTGCATAGGCTCAGCACCCGAGCCGGCAGAGGAAGATGGTAGTGATGCGGAGAGGGGGGCAACGGAGAACGCAAGCTCCTTTCCACGAGCTCGGTGACGAAGATCAACCCGTCGCTCAATGCGAATAGCGAGTTCAATCAAGGAATCCACGCTGGAAGGAACCTCCCGGGAGAGAATCTCATCCTTTACCTCTGCGCGGAGACCCTCCAGAAAACGAGCGAGCAAAGCCGGCTCGTTCCAGCCACTGGAGGCAGCAAGAGTGCGAAACTCAATAGAGTAGTCTGTTATGGATCGATTACCTTGACATAGGGAAGACAGGACCCTGGAAGCTTCCTCCCCAAAAACAGAACGATCAAAAACCCGTATCATCTCCTCCTTAAAGTCCTGATACTGGTTAGTACACTCAGCCCTTGCCTCCCAGATTGCCGTGCCCCACTCACGAGCCCGTCCAGTAAGGAGAGATATGACGTAGGCGACACGAGCAGTGCTCCTGGAGTAAGTGTTGGGCTGGAGAGAAAACACAATATCACACTGGGTGAGGAACGAGCGGCATTCAGTGGGCTCCCCAGAGTAACACGGCGGGTTATTGATTCTGGGCTCCGGAGATTCGAAAGCCCTGGAAGTGGCCGGTGGATCGAGGCGGAGATGGTGAACCTGTTCTGTGAGGTTGGAGACTTGGGTGGCCAGGGTCTCAACGGCATGTCGAGCAGCAGACAATTCCTGCTCGTGTCTGCCTAGCATCGCTCCCTGGATCTCGACGGCTGAGTGGAGAGGATCCGAAGTCGCTGGGTCCATTCTTGGTCGGATTCTTCTGTTACGGTACGTGAATGAGGACCCAAAAGCGAATTAACGTAAACAGAGCTTCTTTAATAACAAAACATAGGTAGGCTCAGATGGACCGGCAGATTCCGACAGGACAGGACAAGGTTGCAGCAAACATGACGATAGTCTGGTTCAGGCATGAATAACACAAACAAGAATCCGACAAAGACAGAAACAAAAACAGAGAGAGATATAGAGGACTAATCAGAGGGAAAAAGGGAACAGGTGGGAAAAGGGGTGACGAGGTAGTTAGGAGGAGACAAGGAACAGCTGGGGGAAAGAGGGGGAGAAAAGGTAACCTAAAACGACCAGCAGAGGGAGACAGGGTGAAGAGAAAGGACAGAAACAAGACACAACATGACAATACATGACAGTTTAACATTTATAGTGAATGTTGGTTTGTTTGATGAATGGTACAATTAATAATAGGATGGGTTGGATAGGTTTGGGATGTTTTGATCATCGTGGTATGTTTTCCATTGAATTTAGGTTCTTTGTCTCTCTGTCACAAAGATTACAACATTTCGTTCAATTGTATGGGGACTGAAAGTGCATGAGACTTGGCTAATACTGTCATCGTTGCTCAACAACCTAACCCAGACAGGGCACACTCCTAAAAAGTAATTAGGTTCCATCCAGACTGGTAAAAAACATGAACCCCCTGATGTAAAATAGATAGTTCAAGATTTTGGTAATGAGGCACTTTATCTACTTCCCGAGAGTCAGATGAACTCCAAACAAGCTCTAAATTCCTTCATTTTGGACTCACATATATAAAAATGCTATCCACGAGTTAATCTCACTCTCGGGAACTGTTTATCGCCATGTTCTGCAGTGTCTTCTTACTGGCGATGATGAGCAGGTCCAGGGGATAGAGGGAAGGAGAGAGGGTGAAACAGAGGAAGGTAAACTGATGGAGAAGAGCCTTCCCTTTCATCCAGATCATTGTGCTGACCTTGATGCTGAACTAAACATTTCTTTGAGCTCCTTAAGTTGATTTTTGACCCCTCATAATTTTAATTTCAGTGTGTTGGTTAGCTTTACTCTGCCCCTCCTCTCCATCCACAGGGCTTGGAAAACTGCCCTTCGTCTGGGGATAAATAGAAGGATACCTACACTGTAGGGGAAAGATTGTCTTGAATTTATCAAGTTACCGTTCTGTTCCATTCCTTTTAGTCTTATTGCTCATGCTATTACGGTTCAATTAAACAGTGTGTACAGAAGGGTACATGGGTTGATTGATGTGTGTGTGAAATTTCCATTAATTTGTCGTTGTATAGCTGTTAATCTCCGTGAAATTAGGGAGACAAATTGTGATATTTTACTATAACCTCATGCTCACAGTTATATGCTATTCCTGACTACTTTGCTTGTTTTGACACATTGTAACCCCCTAATTACTGTATATACCACTATTTTATCTTTCTAAATAATCGTTTAACTTGTTTTACATCTTGGATAGCAGTTGCTTCTCTAACTATTGAGTGGTGTTCTACGTTGAAATGTATTGGTGTATGTTTTTAAAATGAAGTGTGGAATAAAGCAAATCTGATTCAACAGTTCAGGTCCTTGTCTGTCCCTCACTTATGATGACACAATATCAACAAATATGTGTCCCCCTTCAGTGATGAATGCACGTGGCTTGGCTAATTGTTTAACCACTATGAAACATTCAATCCCAAACAGGGCCAACTGCATGAAACATTAGCTTATATGAATAGCTACCTATATCTATCCTACCCTGCCTTTCTAAGGTCTTCGAAAGCCAAGTCAACAAACAGATTACCGACCATTTCGAATCCCACCATACCTTCTCCGCTATGCAATCTGGTTTCAGAGCTGGTCATGGGTGCACCTCAGCCACGCTCAAGGTCCTAAACGATATCTTAACCGCCATTGATAAGAAACAATACTGTGCAGCCGTATTCATTGACCTGGCCAAGGCTTTGGGCTCTGTCAATCACCACATCCTCATCGGTAGACTCAACAGCCTTGATTTCTCAAATGATTGCCTAGCCTGGTTCACCAACTACTTCTCTGATAGAGTTCAGTGTGTCAACTCGGAGGGTCTGTTGTCCGGGCCTCTGGCAGTCTCTATGGGGGTGCCACAGGGTTCAATTCTTGCACCGACTCTCTTCTCTGTATACATCATTGTTGTTGCTCTTGCTGCTTGTGAGTCTCTGATCCACCTCTACGCAGACGACACCATTCTGTATACTTCTGGCCCTTCTTTGGACACTGTGTTAATAACCCTCCAGGCAAGCTTCAATGTCATACAACTCTCCTCCCGTGACCTACAATTGCTCTTAAATACAAGTAAGACTAAATCCATGCTCTTCAACCGATCGCTGTCTGCACCTGCCCGCCTGTCCAACATCACTACTCTGGACGGCTCTGACTTATATTATATCATTATATGTGGACAACTACAAATACCTAGATGTGTGGTTAGACTGTAAACTCTCCTTCCAGACTCACATCAAACATCTCCAATCCAAAGTTAAATCTAGAATTGGCATCCTATTTCGCAACAAAGCATCCTTCACTCATGCTGCCTAACATACCCTTGTAAAACTGACCATCCTACCAATCCTCGACTTCGGCGATGTCATTTACCAAATAGCCTCCAATACCCTACTCAATAAATTGTATGCAGTCTATCACAGTGCCATCCGTTTTGTCAGCAAAGCCCCATATACTACCCACCACTGCGACCTGTATGCTCTAGTGGGCTGTCCGTCGCTTCATACTCGTTGCCAAAACCATTGGCTCCAGGTCATCTACAAGACCCTGCTAGGTAAAGTCCCCCCTTATCTCAGCTCGCTGGTCACCATAGCAGCACCCACCTGTAGCATGCGCTCCAGCAGGTATATCTCTTGGGTCACCCCCAAAACCAATTCTTCCTTTGGCCGCCTCTCCTTCCAGTTCTCTGCTGCCAATGACTGGAACGAATTACAAAAATCTCTGAAACTGGAAACACTTATCTCCCTCACTAGCTTTAAGCACCAGCTGTCAGAGCAGCTCACAGATTACTGCACCTGTACATAGCCCATCTATAATTAGCCCAAACAACTACCTCTTCCCCTACTGTATTTATTTATTTTGCTCCTTTGGACCCCATTATTTCTATCTCTACCTTGCACATTCTTTCACTGTAAATCAACCATTCCAGTGTTTTACTTGCTATATTGTATTTACTTCGCCACCATGGCCTTTTTTTGCCTTTACCTCCCTTATCTCACCTCACTTGCTCACATTGTATATAGACTTAATTTTCTACTGTATTATTGACTGTATGTTTGTTTTACTCCATGTGTAACTCTGTGTTGTTGTATGTTTCGAACTGCTTTGCTTTATCTTGGCCAGGTCGCAATTGTAAATGAGAACTTGTTCTCAACTTGCCTACCTGGTTAAATAAAGGTGAAATACATTTTTTTTTTTTTTTATTATTATTGGGACCTGCCTGATGTTTGTATTGGTCATTTGCATGACAGCCAACATATTTTTTTAGCTGTTGTAACTGTCTGAAGGAGTAATCCACTGGACAAAAACAGTCTGAATTGACTTTCATTTTAACCTATAAATGTCACGGCCGTCAAAAGAAGTAGACCAAAGGGCAGCGTGGTGAGCATACATTTCCCTTTTATTTATAAAGTCACCAACAAAACAACAACCGTGGCGCTTACAGGGCTATAGTGCCACTAACAAACGTCAACTACGCACAAACACCAAAGGAAGAAAGGCTGCCTAAGTATGATTCCCAATCAGAGACAACGATAGACAACTGTCCCTGATTGAGAACCATACCCGGCCAAAACATAGAAATACAAAACATAGAAACAAAGAACATAGAATGCCCACATCACACCCTGACCAAACCAGATAGAGACATAAAAAGTATCTCTAAGGTCAGAGCATGACAATAAAATCTATATGATGACATTGAATCAACATGGAAAACTAATTAGATTTGCAAAAAGTGATCAACTTTGATTTATTAGGATCCTGATTAACCGACGTCAATGGTGACCGCTACTTTACTGGGGTCTGACATTCAACGAAAAATACATTACAGACAAAAATACTTTACAGTTAACATACATTTAAAAACATGAACGTGTGTGTGTGTGTGTGTGTGTGTGCGTCTATCAATTACACATACTGTACATATCAGTACATACACACAAGTATGTCAGAGGGGGTAAAAGCGTTGTGCTGTGAGTTGTTGCTTTATGTGTTGTTTTTAAACCAGGTTTGCTCGTTCACTATATGAGATGGAAAGGAGTTCCATGCACTCATGGCTCTGTATAATACTGTACGTTTCGTTGACTTTGTTCTGGACCTGGGGACTGTGAAAATACCCCTAGTGGCATGTCTGGTGGGGTAAGTTTGTGTCTCAGTGCCTTGCGTAGATTGACTATGCAAACAATTTGGAATTTCCAACACAGTCCGTCTCTCCTCAACTCTTAGCCAAGAGTGTCTGGCATGCATAGTATTTATATGAGCCCTCTGATTACAATGAATGGTAAATGCCCTGCTCTCGAACACAAGGAGTGGTGCGGACAGCCCAGTCTATCACTGGGGGTGAGCTCACAGCCATCCAGGACATTTATAATGACTTCAGCCACCCCAGGTAAGGACTGTTCTCTCCGCTACAGTCTGGCAGGAGATACATGTATATGTACATGTGTATATAATCAATGTCTGTCTACATACACCCACAGACTACCTGCACTGACTCTACCTGTACTGACTCTACCTGCACTGACTCTACCTGTACTGATCTACCTGTACTGACTCTACCTGTACTGATCTACCTGTACTGACTCTACCTGCACTGACTATACCTGCACTGACTCTATCTTCACTGACTCTACCTGAACTGACTCAACCTGTACTGATCTACCTGTACTGACTCTACCTGCACTGCCTCTCTCTCTGTCTCTCTCTCTCTCACACACACACACACACACACACACACACACACACACACACACACACACACACACACACACACACACACACACACACACACACACACACACACACACACACACACCATATACATTGCTACTACTGTTGCTCAGTCACTTTTACCTCTGATTACTTGTCAACTCATCTATCACCGGTATCCCTGCACGGTGATATTGGTAGTGGTATTGTTCTTTTATAGAGAGAATATTCTAGAGTTCATTTTATTTATTTTGAATTTTATTTGATATGATTTAGTATTGATTCTTTGATCTTTTCAAGAATATAGCCTGGATGTGACACTTTTCATTGTTGAGGAAGAGCTTCCAAGTAAGTATTTCCCTCTACTGTTTACAGCTACTTTATCCTGTGCATGTGACAAATAAACTTTGATTTGATTGATGTATATGTAAATAACACACCATGTGACTTCTTAGGAAGAAAACAGGACACAGAGCTTCAACTCTCTCATACACTCATTCATGAAGGTGATTTGATTTGATGTAAAAGCAGGTTGGACTTTTCCTTCTGCAGAAGAGAACACCACTAATATTGTGAATCAAGGAGTTACCAAATCAACTAAAGGGTAGGTTATTTTACATTTTAATGTCACTGAGTAAGTTATCTCAGGCTAACTGTTTTACCTCCTCTCCATGTTTTCTTTCGGACTTACTGACATACAGTGTCTTCAGAAATGGGTGTCAGGTAGCCTAGCCTACCGAAAGGTTACTGTTTCTAATCCCTGAGCTGACTACATGAAGAAGCTGAGTGCCTTTCAGCATGGGTGTCAGGTAGCCTAGCCTACCGAAAGGTTACTGGTTCTAATCCCTGAGCTGACTACATGAAGAAGCTGAGTGCCTTTCAGCATGGGTGTCAGGTAGCCTAGCCTACCGAAAGGTTACTGGTTCTAATCCCTGAGCTGACTACATGAAGAAGCTGAGTGCCTTTCAGCATGGGTGTCAGGTAGCCTAGCCTACCGAAAGGTTACTGGTTCTAATCCCTGAGCTGACTACATGAAGAAGCTGAGTGCCTTTCAGCATGGGTGTCAGGTAGCCTAGCCTACCGAAAGGTTGCTGGTTCTAATCCCTGAGCTGACTACATGAAGAAGCTGAGTGCCTTTCAGCATGGGTGTCAGGTAGCCTAGCCTACCGAAAGGTTGCTGGTTCTAATCCCTGAGCTGACTACATGAAGAAACTGAGTGCCTTTCAGCATGGGTGTCAGGTAGCCTAGCCTACCGAAAGGTTGCTGGTTCTAATCCCTGAGCTGACTAGATGAAGAAGCTGAGTCACTTAACCCTAATTGCTCCTGTAAGTGGCTCTGGATAAGGTGTCTGCTAAACGGCAAAAATAAAATGTATTTGCACTTTTCACCTTCTCCACATGTTGTTGTGCGACAGTCTGAATTTAATATGGATAACATTTAGATTTTTTAGGTCACTGGCCTACACACAATAACCTGTAATGTCTATTACCAACACATATTGTTATCTGTAAGGTCCCTCCCTGCCTGTGGTCCAAACACTTAAAAGACACGCGCCATCTTTTAGGGTGGTCCAAATCATTAGCCAAGCAAGGGAAGTTTGCAACGTAAGCCCCTCAGCCCTCGTTCTTAGTCAGCCTGGCGAGTGAACAGTTATGTTCACCGGCTGCAACAGAGCCTGTTCCCGAACCAGGATCTATAGAGGCACAGCTTGCACTGAGATGCAGTGCCTTAGACCACTGCACCACTCTGGAGGCCTCTGTCTTCTTTAAAGAGGAAAAATGTAATATGTCTGTATATTTCTAGTAAATATTGACAATAATTATAATAAAACATAGAAGAATAATAATATTTAAATATATTTATCCTTGAAATCAATGGTCAGTTCCAGCTATAATGGTGTCATAAAATGTACATTTAATACTTCTGCACTGACCACCATATTAGGAAACTAGAGCCTGGAGATTTTCCTGAGCATCTGACCTGGTCTGGGAAAACTCAGGGCCCTATCCATCCCCAACGTTCTACACAGCACCACATATTCTCTTCAACCATACTAAACATCACTTAGTGTTGTCATAACCAGTGGAAAACATTTGCATGTCAGGTGAGGTCATTGCCAGTTTATAGACCGGAGCAACACAGGTGTCTTGGTTGGGGTGTCTGAGAGTGTGGTTGTAAGTGAGGGAGAGAGGGAGGGAGGGAGTGCAGGAGGGAGGGAAGAAAGAAGGAGCTAGGGAGGGAGGGATGGAAGGAAGGAAGGGAGCAAAGGAGGGAGGAACATATGCTTGGTACATCAACGTCCTACTAGACTTTATTGGTTGACAACCTCATCCTGATGTTTGTGATGTCATTCTGCTGCCTCTCAGTTCTCAGGGCTCTGAAACATCCCTGGCAGAGAGAAGGGAACAGGGAGAGGGAGGGGACTAATAACGTGAACATGAGGGTGTTTAAGTTCATTTGAATTATCATGGTGTCTATGATGTTGAACTACAGTACCCCCCTATTATTGAAATGATGTCTTTGGACAATGTTCTTGATCAGGTTGTGTTGTTTTGTCACTATCCATGTCTTTCTCCATCATTGTGATCTGTGGGGTTTGTGCAACCTCTCCTCAAACTCTCCTCAACCTCCGCAGGGCCGGGAGACTGCCCTGTATCAGAGGTCTCTGAGGAAGAGCTTAATGAGTCATTCCATGAATTGAATATGTTTTTGATAGTGTTATTTTGTAAAAAATATATATATTTATTTCACCTAATTTAACATTCCGACATAAAAACCACGTTCAATATAAAAATAAAAAAAATGCATCCAATCTCCAGAGGTTAAACTAAGAAACATGACTATAAAAGTGTGCATTGAAAGAAACAGGGTTGACCATAACAGAGAGGCCCATTTCATCTTAAATCAGCCATAACCTTGTGACAGGGGGAAAGGAAGCTTGTTGTGAGCAGCAGGGAGTGGAAATTACATGTAAGCTGAATGTTTTTGTTGTTGTTACTTATTTGCCTACAATCTGACACCGCTCTGGTCAAAGGTAGTGCACTTCATAGGGAATAGGGTGCCAATTTGGATGTACAGTGGTCTACATCACCAGATCGAGATGACACAACAAGCAAGTGTGGCAGGGCAGAGATTTGAATATTTAGTTGCAGGTTTTCAGGTCCAGCACCTGTGAAAGACACAACACACCACACCTCAGAGGACAGAGACGCCTCATCAATAGGCTACAGGTGAGTTAAATAGTTCTTATTTTTAAATAACACTTTTTTCATTTACAATTTAAATGTCAATTGATAAAGATTGATGTAGCCTGTGAATACAAACATAAGATGGAGGAAAGTATATTTTACTCATCTGAATATTGGCAATTTATGCAAATTATATTTGATATTTCGTCATATTGACAAAGTGATAATCTCTAGTGCATATATTATCTAGAAAGGATTGTAAAATAGTATCTTTCTTAATTTAGCTTCTTCTGTTTTTTAATGTGCTTTATACTGACGCTAGCAAGGCTGCACATCTAATTGACAGTACTCAGCGTTTCCAGGGTAAAATATACCTGACGCCCTTTTGAAGTGGTTACAGAATTCATCTATAAGTGTATATAAGATGAATAAAGATTGGTGTTAAAGCGAGATAAACACTTTGTATGATCTTTTTGCTTGTATAACAATCCTATCTCTCTCTCTCTCTCTCTCTCTCTCTCTCTCTCTCTCTCTCTCTCTCTCTCTCTCTCTCCATTTCCCTCTCTCTCTCTGCCTCTCTCTCCATCACCCCCTCTCTCTCTCTTTCTCTCTCCCGCTCTCTCTCTCTCTCTCTCTCCATCACCCCCTCTCTCTCTCTCTCGCTCTCTCTCTCTCTCTCTCTCCATCTCCCCCTTTGCCTCTCTCTCTCTCTCTATCTCTCCATTTCCCTCTCTCTCTCTGCCTCTCTCTCCATCACCCCCCCTCTCTCTCTTTCTCTCTTTCTCTTTCTCTCTCTCTCTCTCTCTGCCTCTCTCTCCATCTCTACCCTCTCTCTCTCCACCCCCCCCTCTCTCTCACTTTCTGTCCCTCCATCCCTCTCTCTCTCTCCCGCATCTATATCTGTCACTTTCTCTCTCTCTCCTCCACCCTCTCTCCCTCCCACCCTCTCTCTCTACCACTCTCTCTCTCTCTCTGTCTTTATATCTCTCTCTCCTCCTCTCTCTCTAAATCTCTCGTTCTCTCTACATCTCTCTGTCTCTCTCTACCTCTTCCTCTCTCCATCTCCCCCTCTCTCTACCTCTCTCTCCTTCTCCCCCCCTCTCTCTCTCGCTCTCTCTCCATCTCCCCCTCTCTACCGATCTGTCTCTCTCTCTCTCTCTACCCCTGTATATCTCTCACACCCTCTCCACCTCTCTCTCTCTACATATCTCTCTCTCTCTTCACACATTACAGTTACATACATCATTGACATGAACTTATCTAAAGTCAATGATACGTCCACTCATCCTCTTTTCTCCGCCATTGATCCGGGAGAACAGGCTGTCCATGTGGTACGTTTTATCCCCATGCTTACTGCCTCCTATGTAATCAACATCATCCTGGGTCTCCCCACCAATGTCTACATCCTGTGGCTGATACTGACTGGAGCTGGAGGGACGATGGCCTCAGAGTTCTTCACTCTCAACCTGACCGTGTCTGAGGTTCTCCTCTGCGTCTTTAATGCCGTACACATAGCTGACCATTATGTCCAGTCTGATGTTGTCCACAAAGCTACTGCTTTTTATTTTGGGTTCATTTTCTCTGGTCGTCCCCTGTTCCAGTGCTGTATCTGTTTAGAGCGCTACCTGGCGGTGGTCCATCCTGTTGTCTTCCTGAAGTACAAACCCCTGAGATACAGGGTGGGGTGTTGTAGTGTTGTCTGGCTGATGGTTCTTGGGTCCTGCTGTCTATTTGTATTTGAGAATTTTACACAAGTGTCATTCGCCTTTGTCTATGGCCAGTCACTGATCTATTTTTCTCTGATGTCATTCTGCTGCCTCTCAGTTCTCTGGGCTCTGAAACGTCCAGGGCCGGGAGATGGGGACAGGGAGGGGACAAACAGCATTAAGATGAAGGCCTTTAAGATCATTTTGATTATCCTGGTGTATACTGTGGTGTCTCAACTCCCAATAGTATTGGTGATATCTACTAAAAGTTACATTCCATTTATGGACTTTTCTTCAGGCTTGTCCATTTCTTTCTGCATTGTTATAATCTCTGGGTTTGTGCAGCCCCTCCTCTACCTCCACAGGGTTAGGAAGCTTCCCTGTGTCAGAGGTCTCTAAGACAAAAAGTAAAATCTCTTCAAGCCATTAATGTTTTAAAAATGTACAATATGTCATTATATTTATGTTCTACGTTTTTTCATATTAATTTGTGAATTATATATGTATGATTTTCTTCTATATGGATTCATTGTTTTCCAATACCTAATGTTTGAATGTATTTGCAATAATCAGTAGCTTAGAAAGTGATGGTTTGATTTCCCTCCCTGTAGGTCTTGTTTTGATAACATTGCCTCTGCAGTTTATATACACACGTAGAGTGTTAACCAGCCAGAGAAAATCTCAAATCATCCACATGTGGCAAAATGACTGTCATATACAGGCCGAGATTCAAACCGATCGCACTTGTAGACAACGCAGCTTTTAAAGGCAACGGAACCACGTTCACATGATGACATTCAAGGTAAACGCTGCACATGTCGGCTCAATTGGAGATTAACTTTACATTTCATTAGCGTTACAGCATAGTTTCACATTGAAATCTGGAAATAAATGAATTGTTCGTAAATTGACCTCGTGTCATTCTGTTTTAATATAAGCGTGGTGTTTTATTAGCAGAGAGACAGACCATTCTGCTGGCTAATTCAGAAACAGACTGGCACCAAATATTACATGTGTTTTCTCTTGAAATGATGGATGATGATTGTGCTTGAAAGGTATGATGTAAATATTGTTGTTTTAACGAGATTGAATACATACTTAATAAGATGCTCCCTGTCTGTCTGTCTTCTTTAAAGATCAAAATAAAGGATATGTCTGTATATTTATAATAAATAATAGCAATAATTACAAGAACAAATAAAATAATAATATTTTAATGGACAGTATTGTCCTTAAAGTCAATGATCAGTTCCCTCTATTGTGGTGTCATTAAATTGCATTCAATGACATAGAATACTTCTGCACTGACCACCATATTGTTTCACCGTGGTCTGGAGTTATTCCTGAACTTTGAACCTGACCTGGTCTGGGAAAACTCAGGGCCCTATCCATCCATAACACATTCTACACAGCACAGCATATTCTCTTCAACCATACTAAACATCACTTAGTGTTGTCATAACCAGTGGAAAACATTTGCATGTCAGTTGTGGTCCATCTAGTGAGGTGATGGGCAGCATTAGTTTACAGATGGGAGCAACACAGGTGTCTTGATGGGGGGGGGGGGGGTGTAAACCTGATCCTAAGCTTGACCTTTATACTGATACACCTGAAGGGAGGGTGAGAAGGAGGGAGGGAGGGAAGGAGGGAGAGTGTGAGCGAGGGAGGGAGGGAAGGAAGGAGGGAGAGGGTGAGCGAGGGAGGGAGGGAAGGAAGGAGGGAGGGAAGGGAAGGAGGGAGAGTGTGAGCGAGGGAGGGTGGGAAGGAGGGAGGGAGGGAAGGAGGGAGAGTGTGAGCGAGGGAGGGAGGGAGGGAGGGAAGGAGGGAGGGAGGGAGGGAAGGAGGGAGAGTGTGAGCGAGGGAGGGAGGGAAGGAGGGAGGGAGGGAGGGAAGGAGGGAGAGTGTGAGCGAGGGAGGGAGGGAGGGAAGGAGGGAGGGAGGGAGGGAAGGAGGGAGAGTGTGAGTGAGGGAGGGAGGGAAGGAGAGAGGGAGGGAGGGAAGGAGTGAGAGTGTGAGCGAGGGAGGGAGGGAAGGAGGGAGGGAGGGAAGGAGGGAGAGTGTGAGCGAGGGAGGGTGAGAAGGAGGGAGGGAGGGAAGGAAGGAGGGAGAGTGTGAGCGAGGGAGGGAGGTGGGAACGTACAACTGCTTGGTACATCAACATACTACAAGACTTTCTTGGTTCAGTACCTTGTCCTGATGTACGTGATTTCATTATGCTTCTTTTCACAACTGGTGGCAAGGACAGACCGTGGGAACTACATCCTCTGGTTGACAGCAATCACTGTCTCAGTCAGTTTAAAAGTGAACAATTGCGCCGTCGGAGATGGCTGCAGTTTTACGATCACGTAACCAATTGGGCTTTTGTGTGTTTTTTCGTATTATTTGTAACTTATTTTGCACATAATGATTCTGCCACATGTCTTATGAGCGGAAAAAAAGCTTTTTGATATCAGGGCAGCAATGTTTCACCCCCGTACTGAGGAATTCTTCTTCTTCAACGAGTCGGACGGGAAGGATTCACCTCAGACGCCTTACGCATCCCTGTCAATCGCTGGAGGAAAAGACGGAGATATTGTTGACGATGGTCCGGGTGCCTTGTAAGGATCCGTCGCCGAGAGGTTTATCTACCTTTACCATCGATAATAAAATAGACGAACAAAAATAGACGAACAACGAGCACATATATCCTACCAACGGGACATTAAAAACTGTACTCCTATATTTCACAGAGTCTTGACTGAACGACGACATCATTAAATCAAATCATCAAATCAAATCAAATTGTATTTGTCACATACACATGGTTAAATCATCAAATCACATTTTATTTGTCACATACACATGGTTAGGAGATGTTAATGCGAGTGTAGCAAAATGCTTGTGCTTCTAGTTCCGACAATGCAGTAATAACCAACGAGTAATCTAACCTAACAATTCCACAACAACTACATTATACACACAAGTGTAAAGGGATAAAGAATATGTACATAAAGATATGTGAATGAGTGATGGTACAGAACGGCATAGGCAAGATACAGTAGATGGTAAAGAGTACAGTACATACATATGAGATGTGTAATGTAGTGTATATAAACATAAAGTGGAATAGTTTAAAGTGGCTAGTGATACATGTATTACATAAAGATGGCAAGATGCAAAAGATGATATAGAGTATAGTATATACATATGCATATGAGATGAGTAATGTAGGGTATGTAAACATTATATTAAGTGACATTGTTTAAAGTGGCTAGTGATACATTTTTACATCAATTCCCATCAATTTCCATTATTAAAGTGGCTGGAGTTGAGTTAGTATGTTGGAAGCAGCCACCCAATGTTAGTGGTGGCTGTTTAACAGTCTGATGGCCTTGAGATAGAAGCTGTTTTTCAGTCTCTCGGTCCCTGCTTTGATGCACCTGTACTGACCTCGCCTTCTGGATGATAGCGGGGTGAACAGGCAGTGGCTCGAGTGGTTGTTGTCCTTGATGATCTTTATGGCCTTCCTGTGACATCGGGTGGTGTAGGTGTCCTGGAGGGCAGGTAGTATGCCCCCGGTGATGCGTTGTGCAGACCTCACTACCCCCTGGAGAGCTTTACGGTTGTGGGCGGAGCAGTTGCCCTACCAGGCGGTGATACAGCCTGACAGGATGCTCTCGATCGTGCATCTGTAGAAGTTTGTGAGTGCTTTTGGTGACAAGCCAAATTTCTTCAGCCTCCTGAGTTTGAAGAGGCGCT
This sequence comes from Oncorhynchus mykiss, assembly GCF_057628025.1. Lineage (NCBI taxonomy): Eukaryota > Metazoa > Chordata > Actinopteri > Salmoniformes > Salmonidae > Oncorhynchus > Oncorhynchus mykiss. The sequence continues at coordinate 75,985,127 of NC_143031.1, forward strand.
GCTACGCCTTCTTCACAACGCTGTCTGTGTGTGTGGACCAATTCCGTTTGTCCGTGATGTGTACGCTGAGCAACTTAAAACTTACTACCCTCTCCACTACTGTCCCGTCGATGTGGATAGGGGGGTGCTCCCTCTGCTGTTTCCTGAAGTCCACAATCATCTCCTTAGTTTTGTTGACTTTGAGTGTAAGGTTATTTCCCTGACACCACGCTCCGAGGGCCCTCACCTCCTCCCTGTAGGCCGTCTCGTTGTTGTTGGTAATCAAGCCTACCACTGTAGTGTCGCCCGCAAACATACCACTGTAGTGTCATCCGCAAACAGGGAGTACAGGAGAGGGCTCAGAATGCACCCTTGTGGGGCCCCAGTGTTGAGGATCAGCGGGATGCAGATGTTGTTACCTACCTTCACCACTAGGGGGCGGCCCGTCAGGAAGTCCAGTACCCAGTTGCACAGGGCGGGGTTGAGACCCAGGGTCTCGAGCTTGATGACGAGTTTGGAGGGTACTATGGTGTTAAATGCTGAGCTGTAGTCGATGAACAGCATTCTCACATAGGTATTCCTCTTGTCCAGATGGGTTAGGGCAGAGTGCAGTGTGGTTGCGATTGCGTCGTCTGTGGACCTATTGGGGCGGTAAGAAAATTGGTGTGGGTCTAAGGTGTCAGGTAGGGTGGAGGTGATATGGTCCTTGACTAGTCTCTCAAAGCACTTCATGATGACGGAAGTGAGTGCTACGGGGCGTTAGTCGTTTAGTTTAGTTACCTTAGCTTTCTTGGGAACAGGAACAATGGTGGCCCTCTTGAAGCATGTGGGAACAGCAGACTGGGATAAGGATTGATTGAATATGTCCGTAAACACGCCAGCCATCTGGTCTGCGCATGCTCTGAGGACGCGGTTGGGGATGCCGTCTGGGCCTGCAGCCTTGCGAGGGTTAACACGTTTAAATGTTTTACTCACTTCGGCTGCAGTGAAGGAGAGACTGTAGACCCTGCCACATACCTCTTGTGTCTGAGCCGTTGAATTGTGACTCTACTTTGTCTCTATACTGACGCTTAGCTTGTTTGATTGCCTTGCGGAGGGAATAGCTACACGGTTTGTATTCGGTCATGTTTCCGGTCACCTTGCCATGGTTAAAAACAGTGGTTCGTGCTTTCAGTTTCGCTCGAATGCTGCCATCAATCCACGGTTTCTGGTTTGAGTGTTTTAATCGTTGCTGTGGGTATAACATTGTCAATGCACTTTCTAATGAACTCGCTCACCGAATCAGCATATTTGTCGATGTTGTTGTTGGACGCAATGCGGAACATATCTCAATCCACGTGATCGAAGCAGTCTTGAAGCGTGGAATCAGATTGGTCGGACCAGCGTTGAACAGACATGATCGCGGGAGCTTCTTGTTTTAGTCTCTGTCTGTAGGCTGGAAGCAACAAAATGGAGTCGTGGAAAGAAAACCGTAACACTTAGCTTGATACATAACATATGAGTGATAGGAAGCACGAGCACCAATCAGCCTACACCACGGTGCACACACCCGTCATCACTATGACAACTAGAGTAGACATGTCAACACATGATTGCTGTCTGACCGCACACAAATCTGCTTTGGTCACTAGTAACTTGCTGTTTGGACACTCAGTATTCCAAAACTGATTTGAAAAACAAAACTGATTTGAGAATTAAGGCCTGAAGTGTGAACAACGATTCACAAAACCTCCTGAATCAATCATAGTGTCATGTATTGTCATGTTGTGTCTTGTTCCTGTCCTTTCTCTTCACTCCGTCTCCCTCTGCTGGTCGTATTAGGTTACCTTCTCTCCCTCTCCTTCCCCCAGCTGCTCCTCATCTTCTCTAACTACCTCGTTCACCCCTTTTCCCACCTGTTCCCTTTTTCCCTCTGATTAGGTCTCTATATCTCTCTCTGTTCCTGTTTCTGTCTTTGTCAGATTCTCGTTTGTGTTTCTCATGCCAGAACCAGACTATCGTCGTGTTTGCTTTACCTTGTCCTGTCCTGTCGGAATCTGCCTGTCCATCTGAGCCTACGTGTGTTTCGTTATTAAAGAAACTCTGTTTATGTTAAACCGCTTTTGGGTCCTCACTCACCGCATAACAGAAGAATCTGACCAAGAATGGACCCAGCGACTTCGGATCCTCTCCACTCTGCCGTCGAGATCCAGGGAGCGATGCTAGGCAGACACGAGCAGGAATTGTCTGCTGCTCGACATGCCGTTGAGACCCTGGCCGCCCAAGTCTCCAACCTCACAGAACAGGTTCACCATCTCCGCCTCGATCCACCGGCCACTTCCAGGGCTTTCGAATCTCCGGAGCCCAGAATCAATAACCCGCCGTGTTACTCTGGGGAGCCCACTGAATGCCGCTCGTTCCTCACCCAGTGTGATATTGTGTTTTCTCTCCAGCCCAACACTTACTCCAGGAGCACAGCTCGTATCGCCTACGTCATATCTCTCCTTACTGGACGGGCTCGTGAGTGGGGCACGGCAATCTGGGAGGCAAGGGCTGAGTGTACTAACCAGTATCAGGACTTTAAGGAGGAGATGATACGGGTTTTTGATCGTTCTGTTTTTGGGGAGGAAGCTTCCAGGGTCCTGTCTTCCCTATGTCAAGGTAATCGATCCATAACAGACTACTCTATTGAGTTTCGCACTCTTGCTGCCTCCAGTGACTGGAACGAGCCGGCTTTGCTCGCTCGTTTTCTGGAGGGTCTCCGCGCGGAGGTAAAGGATGAAATTCTCTCCCGGGAGGTTCCTTCCAGCGTGGATTCCTTGATTGAACTCGCTATTCGCATAGAGCGACGGGTTGATCTTCGTCACCGAGCTCGTGGAAAGGAGCTCACGTTCTCCGTTGCCCCCCTCTCCGCATCACTACCATCTTCCTCTGCCAGCTCGGGTGCTGAGCCTATGCAGCTGGGAGGTATCCGCATCTCGACTAAGGAGAGGGAACGGAGAATCACCAACCGCCTCTGTCTCTATTGCGGTTCCGCTGGTCATTTTGTCACTTCATGTCCAGTAAAAGCCAGAGCTCATCAGTAAGCGGAGGGCTACTGGTGAGCGCTACTACTCCTGTCTCTCCTTCAAGATCCTGCACTACCTTGTCGGTCCATCTACGCTGGACCGGTTCGTCAGCTTCCTGCAGTGCCTTAATAGACTCTGGGGCGGAGGGCTGTTTTATGGACGAGACCTGGGCTCGGGAACATGACATTCCTCTCAGACAGTTAAGGGAGCCCACGGCCTTGTTCGCTTTGGATGGTAGTCCTCTCCCCAGGATTCAGCGTGAGACGCTACCTTTAACCCTCACTGTCTCTGGTAATCATAGCGAAACCATTTCTTTTTTAATTTTTCGTTCACCTTTTACACCTGTTGTTTTGGGCCATCCCTGGCTAGTTTGTCATAATCCTTCTATTAATTGGTCTAGTAATTCTATCCTCTCCTGGAACGTCTCTTGTCATGTGAAATGTTTAATGTCTGCTATCCCTCCTGTTTCCTCTGTCTCTTCTTCACAGGAGGAGCCTGGTGATTTGACAGGGGTGCCGGAGGAATATCACGATCTGCGCACGGTGTTCAGTCGGTCCAGGGCCACCTCTCTTCCTCCACACCGGTCGTATGATTGTAGTATTGATCTCCTTCCGGGAACCACTCCCCCCCGGGGTAGACTATACTCTCTGTCGGCTCCCGAACGTAAGGCTCTCGAAGATTATTTGTCTGTAGCTCTTGACGCCGGTACCATAGTCCCCTCCTCCTCTCCCGCCGGAGCGGGGGTTTTTTTTGTCAAGAAGAAGGATGGGTCTCTGCGCCCCTGCATAGATTATCGAGGGCTGAATGACATAACAGTGAAGAATCGTTATCCGCTTCCTCTTATGTCTTCAGCCTTCGAGATCCTGCAGGGAGCCAGGTTTTTCACTAAGTTGGACCTTCGTAACGCTTACCATCTCGTGCGCATCAGGGAGGGGGACGAGTGGAAGACGGCGTTTAACACTCCGTTAGGGCACTTTGAATACCGGGTTCTTCCTTTCGGCCTCGCTAACGCTCCAGCTGTCTTTCAGGCATTAGTCAATGATGTCCTGAGAGACATGCTGAACATCTTTGTCTTCGTTTACCTTGACGATATCCTGATTTTTTCACCGTCACTCCAAATTCATGTTCAGCACGTTCGACGTGTCCTCCAGCGCCTTTTAGAGAATTGTCTTTTTGTGAAGGCTGAGAAGTGCACTTTTCATGCCTCCTCCGTCACATTTCTCGGTTCTGTTATTTCCGCTGAAGGCATTAAGATGGATCCCGCTAAGGTCCAAGCTGTCATTGATTGGCCCGTCCCTAAGTCACGCGTCGAGCTGCAGCGCTTTCTCGGCTTCGCGAACTTCTATCGTCGTTTCATCCGTAATTTCGGTCAGGTGGCAGCTCCTCTCACAGCCCTTACTTCTGTCAAGACGTGCTTTAAGTGGTCCGTTTCCGCCCAGGGAGCTTTTGATCTCCTCAAGAATCGTTTTACATCCGCACCTATCCTTGTTACACCTGACGTCTCTAGACAGTTCGTTGTCGAGGTTGACGCGTCAGAGGTGGGCGTGGGAGCCATTCTTTCTCAGCGCTCCCTCTCTGACTACAAGGTCCACCCTTGCGCGTATTTTTCTCATCGCCTGTCGCCATCGGAACGTAACTATGATGTGGGAAACCGCGAACTGCTTGCCATCCGCTTAGCCCTAGGCGAATGGCGACAGTGGTTGGAGGGGGCGACCGTTCCTTTTGTCGTTTGGACTGACCATAGGAACCTTGAGTACATCCGTTCTGCCAAACGACTTAATGCGCGTCAGGCTCGTTGGGCGCTGTTTTTCGCTCGTTTCGAGTTCGTGATTTCTTATCGTCCGGGCTCTAAGAACACCAAGCCTGATGCTTTATCTCGTCTCTTCAGTTCTTCAGTAGCCTCCACTGACCCCGAGGGGATTCTCCCTGAGGGGCGTGTTGTCGGGTTGACTGTCTGGGGAATTGAGAGGCAGGTAAAGCAAGCACTCACTCACACTCCGTCGCCTTCTTTTCGTTCCCGTTCCTACTCGTCTGGCCGTTCTTCAGTGGGCTCACTCTGCCAAGTTAGCCGGCCACCCTGGCGTTCGGGGTACGCTTGCTTCCATTCGCCAGCGTTTTTGGTGGCCCACCCGGGAGCATGACACGCGTCGTTTCGTGGCTGCTTGTTCAGTCTGCGCGCAGACTAAGTCCGGTAACTCCCCTCCTGCCGGCCGTCTCAGGCCGCTTCCCATTCCCTCTCGACCGTGGTCTCACATCGCCTTAGATTTTATCACCGGACTGCCTTCGTCAGCGGGGAAGACTGTTATTCTTACGGTTGTCGATAGGTTCTCTAAGGCGGCTCATTTTATTCCCCTTGCTAAGCTTCCTTCTGCTAAAGAGACGGCACAAATCATCATCGAGAATGTTTTCAGAATTCATGGCCTTCCGTCAGACGTCGTTTCGGACAGGGGTCCGCAATTCACGTCTCAATTTTGGAGGGAGTTTTGCCGTTTGATTGGGGCTTCCGTCAGTCTCTCTTCCGGCTTTCACCCCCAGTCTAACGGTCAAGCAGAACGGGCCAATCAGACTATTGGTCGCATCTTACGCAGTCTTTCTTTTCGTAACCCTGCGTCTTGGTCAGAACAGCTCCCCTGGGCAGAATACGCCCACAACTCGCTTCCTTCGTCTGCGACCGGGCTATCTCCTTTTCAGAGTAGCCTCGGGTACCAGCCTCCGCTGTTCTCGTCTCAGTTCGCCGAGTCCAGCGTCCCCTCCGCTCAGGCTTTTGTCCAACGTTGCGAGCGCACCTGGAAGAGGGTCAGGTCTGCACTTTTCCGTTATAGGGCGCAGACTGTGAGAGCTGCTAATAAGCGTAGAACTAAGAGTCCTAGATATTGTCGCGGTCAGAGAGTTTGGCTCTCCACTCAGAACCTTCCCCTTAAGACAGCTTCTCGCAAGTTGACCCCGCGGTTCATTGGTCCGTTCCGTATTTCTCAGATCATTAATCCTGTCGCAGTACGACTTCTTCTTCCGCGATATCTTCGTCGCGTCCACCCGGTCTTCCATGTCTCCTGTGTTAAGCCCGTTCTTCGCGCCCCCGCTCGTCTTCCCCCCCCCCCCCCATCCTTGTCGAGGGCGCACCTATCTACAGGGTCCGTAAGATTTTGGACATGCGTCCTCGGGGCCGTGGTCATCAGTACCTAGTGGATTGGGAGGGGTACGGTCCTGAGGAGAGGAGTTGGGTTCCCTCTCGGGACGTGCTGGACCGTTCGCTGATCGATGATTTCCTCCGTTGCCGCCAGGTTTCCTCCTCGAGTGCGCCAGGAGGCGCTCGGTGAGTGGGGGGGTACTGTCATGTATTGTCATGTTGTGTCTTGTTCCTGTCCTTTCTCTTCACTCCGTCTCCCTCTGCTGGTCGTATTAGGTTACCTTCTCTCCCTCTCCTTCCCCCAGCTGCTCCTCATCTTCTCTAACTACCTCGTTCACCCCTTTTCCCACCTGTTCCCTTTTTCCCTCTGATTAGGTCTCTATATCTCTCTCTGTTCCTGTTTCTGTCTTTGTCAGATTCTCGTTTGTGTTTCTCATGCCAGAACCAGACTATCGTCGTGTTTGCTTTACCTTGTCCTGTCCTGTCGGAATCTGCCTGTCCATCTGAGCCTACGTGTGTTTCGTTATTAAAGAAACTCTGTTTATGTTAAACCGCTTTTGGGTCCTCACTCACCGCATAACACATAGACTGTGTATGGCTATTAGGTCCTGACAAACACAATCATTTGCATAGGTGTAATGACCTGCTGCACCTGTTTGTGACTCACAGGTGTTCAAGCTTGGACTAATAGACCTGACTTGTGTTCAGGACACACCACATGGAAAAGGGGTTAAAAAAGATGATCATTGTTATTGGATAAGGGTAGGAAGTACCTCCTCCATTTCCATTTGTTTGGTCCCTGTTATGTTGTGCCTGTTGTCTATTGTTATGGGATTTTTAATGAATAATGACTAAATGAGGTATACTGCATTATAACTGGCAAGAATTCTACCCTGTCTTTCCTGTAGTGTTAAATAATGTTTGTTCATTAGGAAGGGGTTATATGGCATGAACCTAGGAAGAAAGGAATGCATGTGGGGGTAGATAGAGAACGGAGAGGTGCATTAACCTATGTTTGAACCGACCTGGCTGTAAATCTGGGGAGATCAGATAGGACAGGGAGAGTCCCTCCAGAGCTCTACTATCTGGGGGAGCCTGGAACTGTCAGCTGAGTGGTTATAAACTGTGGTGAGACTCATGAGAAAATCCCTAAGTTGGTGTGTATGTATATGCGTAGGTTAGGAGGGTATAAAAGGAATGTATTTTGTGTAAACTTGAGAGCTCTCGCAAATAAATCTGGATCTGATCAATTGTGAGCTGGGAATTCTGTCTGTTTTATTTAAGACCAAAACTTTACAACCTCTGGGTATCAGACAGAAAAACATAAATTGAAATCTATGAACATCGACTACAAAATTACTTAACAGTATGAACCAGCATTAAGTTCTTGATGGACACAGACTTTCCAGGAGAGACAAGAGCTCCATTAGTCAAGGTTTGAAATTGTTTTTTTCCTCTTCAAATCAGAATTGTTTCTGAAGAATAATTATTCAGTTCACTTCTGATGTTTTACCTTTTGTTTTCGGTACAAGTTCTGTATTTCAAAAATGATTCATAGCAGAAAAAATTATGTATGGCATGATTTATCCATTTTGTTATGAAAATCTTACAGGAATTTGTATATTCAGTTTGTATTGAGGAAACACTAGGCTATTTAAATGTGCTGTTTATTGTATGATCTGGTGTTGATAGTTAATTTAATGCATTGATCCCTCTCTGTCTTTCTCTCTGTCGCTCTGTCTCTCTCATTCTCTCTTTTTCTTCCACAGTGATCCTTGGGACATCAAAGCTGGTACTTCCAAACTGAGCATGGTAAAAATAAAAAGATGAACTCTTCCAACCATTCCTCTGTCCTCTATGTGGCTGTGTGTAGTACGCTTCCTCTATCCTCTATCTTCCCACATCCTGTGGCTGAAGCGAGTGGACGATGGCCTCAGAGATCTTCTCTCTCAACCTGGCTGTATCTGAGATCCTCTACTGCCTGTGTTCTGTCTTCTTCGTTGTCTACATACACCTCCCTATTCCCTCTCTCCTAGTCTCTCAGGTCGTCCCCTGTTCGAGTGCTGTATCTGTGTGGAGCGCTACCTGGCGGTGGTCCATCCTGTGGTCTTCCTGAAGTACAAACTCCTCAGATATAAGGAGGCGTGTTCTTGGTCTTAGTCTGGTTGGTTGTAATCATGTTCTGTCAAAGAGCCTAAATGTTATTTTGTATGCATCTGTGGGTGAAATTATGGTCTTATTTTAATTTATGTTATTCTGCTGCCTCTGTTTTCAGGGCCGCGCATGCATGGCACAACGTATCAGGTGAGAAGCACTTTTTTTTAGAACAGTTCAATGCACAACGAACCATTGGACACGGGGAGGAGAGGAGACAACAGAGAATGGGTCAACACCAGACACAAACAAGTAAAATAGTCAGCCATTCCCAAAAACCATATTGAACCATCAGAAGTCTCCCTCCTGCATCGTGGTCTGTCTTTTGTTCCAATTAATGACTTTCAGAAATGTTTCAGAAAAATCTGAATACGGGAGTGATGGTTTGACTTCCCCTACTGTAAATTTTGTTTTATTCATTTTTATTAACTTTTATTTAACCAGGGAAAACACATTGAGATCTAGGTCTCATTTGCAAATGTGCCCTGGGAATAATACAGATATTTAAACACAAAACAAATATTATATAGACAATCAAATAAAACACAACATATGTATCAATTGACTTTCTCCGAAACTGACCCAGAGACAACAACACATTGGAGATTATTCCACATGACAGGGTCCTGGTAGGAAAAGGCAGATTTACACAACTCTGTGGATACACGTGGAGTCTCCATCATTAACCAACCCTGTCATTGTTGTAATCAGATTTTCTATATTCAAATTAAGTAAGGCTTTATAAACAAAAACAGAATAATGAAGTGACCTACAGTTGAAGTTGGAAGTTTACATACACCTTAGCCAAATACATTTAAAATCAGTTTTTCACAATTCCTGACATTTAATCCTAGTAAAAATGACCTGTCTCAGGTCAGTAAGTATCACCACTTTATTTTAAGAATGTGAAATGTTAGAATAATAGTAGAGAGAATTAATTATTTCAGCTTTTATTTATTTCATCACATTCCCAGTGGGATAGAAGTTTACATACACTCAATTAGTATTTGGTAGCATTGCCTTTAAATTGTTTAATAAATTGGGTGAATTTTGGCCCATTCCTCCTGACAGAGCTGGTGTAAATGAGTCAGGTTTGTAGGCCTCCTTGCTTGCACACGCTTTTTCAGTTCTGCCCACACGTTTTCTGTAGGCTTGAGGTCAGGGCATTGTGATGGCCACTCAAATACCTTGACTTTGTTGTCCTTAAGCCATTTTGCCCCAACTTTAGAAGTATGCTTGGGGTTATTGTCCATTTGGAAGACCCATTTGCGACCAAGCTTTAACGTCCTGGCTGATGTCATGAGATGTTGCTTTAATATATCCACATAATTTTCCTTCCTCATGTTGCCATCTATTTTGTGAAGTGCACCAGCCCCTCTTGCAGCAAAGCACCCCCACAACATGATGCTGTCACCCCCATGCTTCACAGTTGGGATGGTTTTCTTCGGCTTGCAAGCCTCCCCCTTTTTCCTACAAACATAATGATGGTCATTATGGCCAAACAGTTCTATTTTTGTTTCATCAGACCAGAGGATATTTCTCCAAAAGTACGATCTTTGTTCTCATATCTGGCTTTTTTATGGCGGTTTTGGAGCAGTGGTTTCTTCCTTGCTGAGCGGCCTTTCAGGTTATGTCGATATAGGACTCGTTTTATTGTGGATATAGATACTTTTGTACCTTTTGTTTCCTCCAGCATCTTCACAAGGTCCTTTGCTGTTGTTCTGGTATTGATTTGTACTTTTGCTACCGAAATACGTTTATCTCTAGATGACAGAACGTGTCTCCTTCCTGAGCGGTATGACGACGGCGTGGTCCCATGGTGTTCATACTTGCGTACTATTGTTTGTACAGATGAACGTGGTACCTTCAGGCGTTTGTAAATTGCTCCCAAGGATGAACCAGACTTGTGGATATGTACATTTTTTTCTGATGTCTTGGCTGATTTCTTTTGATTTTCCCATGATGTCAAGCAAAGAGGCACTGAGTTTGAAGGTAGACCTTGAAATACATCCATAGGTACACCTCCAATTGACTCAAATTATGTCAATTAGCCTATCAGAAGCTTCTAAAGCCATGACATCATTTTCTGGAATTTTTCAAGCTATTTAAAGGCACAGTCAACTTAGTGTATGTAAACTTCTGACCCACTGGAATTGTGATACAGTGAATTATAAGTGAAATAATTTGTCTGTAAACAATTGTTGGAAAAATTCCTTGTGTCATGCCAAAGTAGATGTCCTAAACAACTTGCCAAAACTACAGTTTGTTAACGAGAAATGTGTGGAGTGGTTGAAAACCAATTTATATTGACTCCAATCTAAGTGTATGTAAACTTCCGACTTCAACTGTACGTGTTTATAGCGAGGTCCAACCAACTTGGTGATAAAGTATGTGTCAGCGTTGTGTGTATGGGTGGCAGGGAAGTCAGGTGCAGGAGAGTCATAATAGAGTGTAAATGGAGTCTTTTAATAAATGTCCACGTAACATGCTCCATAACACTCAAATGTACAGACATAAACAAACATGGGTACGAGGACCCATCGCACACCTATACAACAAAAACTACACTGACAATAAAACAATCTCTGACAAAGACATGAGGGGAAACAGGGTTAAATACACAACAGGTAATGAATGGGATTGAAACCAGGTGTGTGGGAAGACAAGACAAAACCAATGGAAAATGAAAAATGGATCAATGATGGCTAGAAGACCGGTGACGTCGACGCCGAGCACCGCCCGAACAAGGAGAGGCAACGACTTCGGAGAAGTCGTGACAGTATGCAGTGGTGAGTGTCTGTCAGATGTTTTACCTTGAAGTGCACTATTATAAATGGTGTCCAAGGGCTTCATAACCCTGTTAGCTGCATTCATGTTTATAATATCACCATCATCTATAACAGGAATGAATGAAGACTGAATTATCTGTTTTCTACTATTTAATGAAAGGCAAGCCCTATTCCTACAGGAGAAGCCCAACTTAACTCTTCATTTCTTGACTAACTCGTCAACATGCTTTTTAAAACATACCTTTTCATCAATCCAGATGACCAGATAGTTATAGGCATTACACGATCAATAGGAGTTACATGATCAATAAGGGCACCATCTGACGTACTTATGCACAAATCATCAGTTACATTATTACATGATTAGGAAAATATCATGTACTTGGATTTACCAGCGTCTTGTACCAACTTCAGGTCAACTAAGGCTTTCTGCAAGGTAGTAAAAGCAGACTGAAGAGTCAGAGCCTGAGCTGCCGTAGGGGCAGTAGCATATACAACAGTGTCAACAGTGTTAATATTGGGTCGGCAGTTTGTGTACAAACAGAGAGTGTAAACCAGCCAAATAGCTTCTCAAATTGTCCATATTCTGCAAGACAATTGATATAGCCCGGGACTCAAACAAATGGTGCTTGTAGACAATGCAGCTTTTAAAGGTAATGGTACCACGTTCGTGGAGATGGTATTCAAGGTAAATGCTGCACATGTCGGCTCATTAAATGTCAAGGGTAGTAAAGTATTGATTGAATCCCGGCATTAATGTACTTGTTGTAAATAGACCTAGTGTCATTCTGTTTAAACTTTAGCATGACATTTTATTGGCAGAGAGACCGGCAATTTAGCTGGTTAATACCGAAACAGACTGGCGCCAAACGTTAGCATGTGTTTCTCTTGAAATTATGAAACATTATTTTGCTTGAAAGTTACTATGAAGATATTGTTGGGTTGATGAGATTAAATACATCCTTAATTATGATCTCCCTGTCAGTCTGTCTTCTTTAAAGAGGTTAATTAATGGATATGTCTGTATATTTGTAATAAATAATAACAATAACTATAATAACAAATACAATTACATATATATTATATTTTTCCATTAAATCAATGGTCAGATCCAGCTATAATGGTGTCATAACATTTACATTGAATTATTCTACCTTGACCACCATGTTGTGTAACTAGGGCCTGGAGTTTATTGTGACTTTTTGACCTGACCTGGTTTGGAGAAACTCAGGGCCCTATCCATCCATCCATAACACATTCTACACAGCACAGCATATTCTCTTCAACCATACTAAACATCACTTAGTGTTGTCATAACCAGTGGAAAACATTTGCATGTCAGGTGTGGTCCATTAAGCCAGGTGATGGACAGAATTAGGTGTCTTGGTGGGGGTGGCTGAGGGTTTGGTTGTAGGGGAGGGTGTGTGTGTGCGTACGTACGGGAGGGAGGGAGGGAGGGAGTCAGGGGGGAGCGAGGGAGCGGCGGAGGGCAGGAGGGAGTAAAAGTTAGAGAGAGAGAGAGAGACGTGTCCTCTCTGTTTGGAGGGAGGTTAAAAAGGTTAAGTTAAGGTTCAAGAACTAATTCTGAATGGTTAAGGTGAGAGTTAAAGCTTGAGATAGGGTTCAAATAAAAAGTGTCCCCGACTGATCACGAGTCATGGGTTTACGCTCATAACCCCCAACCAAAGCGTACTTGATGGTATTGCGCTCCCTGTTGCCCCTAGTGGCCGGTTTAAAAGGCATTTCCCAACATCCTCAGGACATGGATAGGCATCCAATCTCCCTGTGGACACTGGACTGTATCAGGTGTATCAGGTGTCTCTGGGGAGGAGGTAACTGAATCGTTCCAAGAATAGATTGGCTTTTGGGTAATGTAATTCTGTAAAAATGCATAATTTCTTTCATCTCATTAGAACATTCCAAAATATGGAAAACAGTTTTTTTCTAATATCCAGAGAAAATGACTTTTAACAGTGACAATTAAAGTAACAGTGTTGACCGTTCCGATCCTGGCATGCTTAACAAAAATACTTGTACTTGTTATTTGCCTACAGTCTGACACTCCTCTTGTCAGTACTCTGGTCGACTTCTAAAATGGATACATGTACCCTACATTTATTTATTTTATTTTAGTTCAACTTTATTTAACTAGGACTCTAGTCAAAAGTAGTGCACTTTATAAGGAATAGGGTACCATTGTAGATACACTGTGGTCTACATCCGCAGGTTGAGATGACACGACAAGCAGGTGTGGCAGGGCAGGGCAGAGATTTGGATATTTAGTGTGAGGTCATCAGTTCCAGCACCTGTGACAGACACAACCCACCACACCTCAGAGGACAGAGACACTGCATCAATAGGCTACAGGTGAGTTAAATAGTTTCATTTGTATTTTTAAATTATAATAATAATTTTTCATTTAGAATTTAATTTATCTCAACTGAGAAATATTGTAATATTTGCCATTTATACAAATATATCGACATATTTTGATATTTCGTCATGTTTACAAAGTGATCATCTCTATTGATTATATGATCTACAAAGGATTGTAAGAGAGTATCTTTATTAATTTAGCTTCATTAGGTTTTGTGTGTGCTTCATTGTGATTTTGGCACAGCTGCACACCTAGTTGATGGTACTCAGTGTTTTTAGTACATTTTTCAACCAATGTAAAAAATTATCTGTCATTACCAGAATAATACTATCAACACCCTATTGCCTTGGGTACAGAATGATTATATGTGCATATATAAGATGAGTAAAGACTGCAATTATAGCAAGATAAATAGTTTACATGATCATGTTGCTTGTAAAAGTGTCCTCCCCTGTTTCTGTATCCCTCCCTCTCCCTCTCTCTTCCTCTCTGTTTCCCTCCTTCCCCCATCCTCTGTTTCTTTTGTTTCTTTTCTAGTTGACAGGATTCAGGGTTTCATATGTTTTTCAAACAGGGTAAAGAATAAGTGTCTTTACCAGACACCCTATTAGACTGGTAACAGAATGATTATATGTACATATATAATATGAATAAAGACTGATATTATAGACAGAGAAATGCAATGCATGAACCTGTTGTTTATATAACAATCCTCTCTCTCTCTCTCTCTCTCTCTCCTTTCTTCTTTCTTTCTTTCTTTCTTTCTTTCTTTCTTTCTTTCTTTCTTTCTTTCTTTCTTTCTTTCTTTCTTTCTTTCTTTCTTTCTTTCTTTCTTTCTTTCTTTCTTTCTTTCTTTCTTTCTTTCTTTCTTTCTCTCTCTCTCTCTCTCTCTCTCTCTTTAGCTCTTCCCTTTACAGATCTCAAGAACTTTCTCACATTACAGTTACATACACCGTTGAGATGAACTTGACTAAAGTCAATGATGCGCCCACATCTCCTCCTATCTTCATCATTGATCCTGGTATAAAGCCTTTCCTTGCAGCATACTTATTCCCCTTTCTTACTGCTTCCTTTTCAATCAACATCATCCTGGGTCTCCCCACTAATGTCTACATCCTGTGGCTGATACTGACCGGAGCTGGAGGGACGATGGCCTCAGAGTTCTTCTCTCTCAACCTGACCGTGTCTGAGATCATCTTCTGCCTCTTTAACTCTGTCAGCATGGCTGAACTCTACACCCAGTCTGATTTTATCGCAAAAGTTGCTATTTTTTCCTATGGGTTTGTTTTCACTGGTCGTCCCCTGTTCCAGTGCTGTATCTGTTTAGAGCGCTACCTGGCGGTGGTCCATCCTGTGGTCTTCCTGAAGTACAAACCCCTGAGATACAGGGTGGGGTGTTGTAGTGTTGTCTGGCTGATGGTTCTTGTGTCCTGCTGTCTATATTTGTTTTCTAGCTATACACCAGTGTTATTCTACTCTATATTTATCCAATCACTGATCCATTTTTCTCTGATGTCATTCTGCTGTCTCTCAGTTCTCTGGGCTCTGAAACGTCCAGGGCCGGGAGATGGGGACAGGGAGGGGACAAACAGCATTAAGATGAAGGCCTTTAAGATCATTTTGATTATCCTGGTGTATGCTACAGTGTCTCAACTCCCAATGGCATTGATGGCACAGACTAAAAGTTACATTCACTACATAGACTTTTTTACAGGCATGTCTATTTGTTTGTGCATTGTTATAATCTCTGGGTTTGTGCAGCCCCTCCTCTACCTCCACAGGGTTGGGAAGCTGCCCTGCATCAGAAGTCTCTAAGACATGAAGTTCAATCTCTTCAAACATTAGTGCTTTAGAAAATGTACAATACGTCATTATATTTATGTTCTATGTTTTTTCATATTAATTTGTGATGGTTTTCCAATTCATGATGTTTGAATCTATTTCCAACGTAATCAGTAGACTAGAAAGAGATGGTTTTCCAATGCATGATGTTTGAATCTATTTCCAACGTAATCAGTAGACTAGAAAGTGATGGTTTGATTCCCCGCCCTGTTGATTTTGTTTGGTAATATTGAGTCTGTAGTTGATATACTCACATGGACTGTAAACCAGCACAAGCACTTCTCAAGTCTTCCATTTTTAGCAAGAAAATGTGGATATATATGGCCGGGATTCAATCCGATCTCACTTATAGACAATGCAGCTTTTAAAGTCAACGGTACTGCGTTCGGGGAGATGACATTGAAAGTAATCGCTGCACATCGGCTCAATTAGAAATGTCCAATGTCAAGCGCTTTTATAGCGTGGTTTGCATTGAATCCCGGCTATAATGTACTTGTAAAAAGACCTGGTGTCATTCTGTTTCAACTTTAGCGTGATATTCATTGGAAGAGATCATTCAGTTGACTAAGGCAGAAACAGACTGGCACCAAACATGTGTTTTCTCTTGAAATGATAGATGACGATTGTGCTTGAAAGTTACAATGTAGATATTTTTGGGGATGATGAGGTGAAATAAATACTTATTAAGGATCTCCCTGACTGTCTGTCGTCTTTAAAGATGATACACAAAGGATATGTCTGAGTGTTTATGTGGGAAAATAATAGATTTTTTACAATGTATCGAAATAATGTATGGAAATAATGCTGTGTAATAACATTGTGCGGGTTCCTGCAAGACATTGTGTAGTTTCACACCATACAAAGGGGTAAATAGTGTGAGAAAAGTGAGAGACAGGCAGACAGGCAGAGAGACAGACAGGTTCTTGGTGCTATGTTGAAACAGCAGGCCCATGGGAGGAGGAAGACACACAGCAAACCTTTTTGCTTAATTTTGACTTGTTTTCACCTAAACACATACTTTTCCACACTTTTAATACACTCGTGTCCATTGGACCCGAACACCTCATATGTAATATAAATGTGTAGGTGGGTGCACAGTGTGCATTCAATGAAAACGTGTTCTTTTACATGTTCTTCGCCCAAAAGGCCAATGAGTCTCAGGGTGAAAAAATTATTAATTGTAGAATTGTTATTTTAGTAAACATTTAAAATGGGTCCCACAGACCCGAACACCACACAAGGGTTAAATTATCTTCATACTTCAGAGAAGGAAAGGGGGATATTTTCTTCCACCAATAAACAATTTCAGTGATGTAAATTCACACTAATAGATCCTGGTATAGAATTCTCACTTGCTATCTCTCTCCATCTTCACCCCTGATCCATGATCCATCCATGACTTCTGAACTTCATTGATTAGCTATCTGCTTACCTTTCTTGATTTATTTAGTTGTCTTAGATTTCCTGATGTAAACGTATTCAGCATTTAGCTGCCATGCATACTGAAACTAAACTAAAGTCATCTTTCATTCTCTCCAGTCCTTCCTCTGAAGATATTAATACCCAAGTGGAAATGCCTCCTCCTTTTCCTCTTAAAACGCTGGGATTCCCGTGCCAGTAACCTTCCTGTTTAAGTATCCATCAGCATGGTCTACTTTGTGCTCGGCGTACCCATCTTCCTGTTTAAGTTTCCATCAGCATGATCTACTTTGCGCTCAGCGTACCCATCTTCCTGTTTAAGTATCCATCAGCATGGTCTACTTTGCGCTCAGCGTACCCATCTTCCTGTTTAAGTATCCATCAGCATGGTCTACTTTGTGCTCGGCCACCCATCTTCTTATTCGTCATGTAGCTGACCGCTACTGTCAACTCTTTGTCACTGAGATCTTAATTTTAAACATGGCCGCCACCGAGCTCATCTTCTGCCTGTGATTTCTGGTCGTAACCACTGTCCACTTCTCGTCTCTGACCTTCTACACTAGGTAGAAACCATCGTCTTCCCTTATTCTGTCGTCTACTGCAGCCGCCCCTGTTCTACTGCTGTATATGTTTTTAGCGCTTCCTAGCGGTAGTCCACCCTGTGGTCTTCCAGAAGTTCAAATCCATGAGGTACACGGTGAGGTCGGAGACAATGGTCCAAAGAGATGTAGCAGCGTTCACCTGTTTTTTTACGCTTACCTCCCTGAGTTCCTGTTTCTGGATACAACATCCTCTTGGTGATAGTTGATCTGTTCTGCAGCCTTTCCATCCTCCTCATCTTGAAGCGCCCCGAGTTCGGGCAGGGAGAGATGGAGAGAAGAGGAGGATGAAGGGGAGAAGGAGAGTGGACTCAGCGGAAGAATGTGCCTGCTCCCATTCATCATCATGTACTTCCCCAGGGCTCCGGGGTGACGTTTCCATCTCGCACTACGTGAAGTTTCCTCTAGGTACAGATCTAGGATCAGCTACCACCCCCCCCCAATCATACCCTTAACCGTTATTGGAGAAGGTGCTAAACTGACCCAAGGTTAGTGTTTAGGAGCAACTTTAACCTCCTGCCACACCAGTCCAGATCAGAGCTGTTCAATGTCTGTCCTGGACGGACTAAACACTTCTGGTTTTCATCCTCTCCTTCTAATAAGGGACTATTTCAGACCTGGGACACCAGTTGAGTGCAATTACCTTTCAGTCTTCCAGGACCAGAATTGAACAGCCCTGGTCTAGAGCACAGTTCCACGTATTTAAAATAGTCCAAATAGTATTTGAAACCAGGTCTGTTGAGATGCTGTGTCTAACCTCTAATCAGGGGCCCATCTAGAGCAGATAGAAACTGAAGATGTTCATCTTTAATCTTTGATTGTAAATCACTTCTGATCTGATTTTTATCATCTTGTTTTATCCTCCTCATAAGAAAACAACCCCAATTTTTCATTTTGTTTCACAGTAGTTTGTTACCCAAATGATTTCCCTTTATTACTCTTCCTCAAAACAAAACTTTTTCTAACTGCTCACTTGTTATTTGGAGTGAAATGTGTTTTTAGTTTATTATTATTTGTAGATTTTTAAGAGGGTCTTGACTGACCAAGTTGTCATGTACCTGCTTTAAACCAACAGTGCATCTTATATGCCTACAAACTGACACTCCTCTTGCTGGTGCTCTAGTCGGCGTCTGAAATGGCACCCTATACCCTACATAGTGCACTTCTTTTGACCAGTGCACATAGTGAATATGGTGCCATTTTGGATGCACGTGTCTCTCAGGTGTGGCAGAGCAGGACAGGGTTGGCAGAGATTTGTATATGCAGTAGTAGCTCCAGCACCACAGACACAACCACACCACACCCCAGGAGAGAGGGACGCTGCGTCATTACAGGTTAGCAAAACCTTTGGTTTTTATCAGTTTATGGAGCTTGTGGCCAAATACATTAGATTTGAAATATGTGAAATATTGGCAATTTATGCAGATTTATTGACACATTTCATATTTCGTCAGGTTTACAAAGTGACCATCTCTATTGCATATATTACCTACAAAGAATTGTAAAGAGAGTATCTTTCTTAATTTAGCTCTATCAGGTTTTTTGCTGTCTATGGTACTCAGCATTTTACATTTATTTTTCAACCAGCAGAATGACTTAACTTAACACCCTATTGGTCCAAAAAGCTTCTGAACAGCTTCTACCCCCAAGCCATAAGACTGCTGAAGAGCTAATCAAATGGCTACCCAGACTCGCTACTGTTATTTTATTGTTGCTCTTTAATTATTTGTTATTTTTCTATTTTTTCTAAAAAAAAAATGTAAAAAAAATATTTAGTAAATAGTTTTTTAGCAATTATTTTTTCTTAAAACTGCATTGTTGGTTATTAAGGGCTCCTTTCTAGAGAGTTTATCCTAGCCACTGTGCTTCTACACCTGCATTGCTTGCTGTTTGGGGTTTTAGGCTGGGTTTCTGTACAGCACTTTGAGATATCAGCTGATGTACGAAGGGCTATATAAATACATTTGATTTGATTTGATTTGGCTAGTAAGGCTTGCTTTCTTGTAAGTAAGCATTTCAATGTAAGCTCTACACCTGTTGTATTCGGCGCTTGCGATCAATATAATTTGATTTGATTATATATTGCAGTGGTTATAGAAGGATTATATGTGCATATATAATATGAATAAAGACTGATATTATAGCGAAAATAAATACTTTGCATGATACTGTTTCTTGATTATGATTATCTCTCTCTCTCTCTCTCTCTCTCTCCCTGTTTATGTCTCTCTCACTCTCTCCCTCTCTCTCTCTCTCTCTCTGTCTCTCTCTCTCTCTCTCTCTCTCTCTCCCTCTCTCTCCCTGTTTATGTCTCTCTCACTCACTCTCCCTCTCTCTCTCTCTCTCTCTCTCTCTCTCCCTCTCTCTCTCTCCCTGTTTATGTCTCTCTCTCTCTCTCCCTCTCTCTCTCTCCCTCTCTCTCTCTCTCTCTCTCTCTCCCTGTTTATGTCTCTCTCTCTCTCTCTCTCTCTCTCTCTCTCTCTTTCTCACTCTCGCGCTCTTTCACTCTCTATCCCCATCCCTCTATCTCTCTCTCCCTCTCCCTCTCTCTCTCTCTCTCTTTGGCTCTTTCCCTTACAGATCCCAAGAATTACAGTTTCACGCATCATTAAGATGAAAGTATATGAAGTCAATGATACGTCCAACGCTCCTCCGATCGCCCTCATTGATCCGGGTGTACAGTGTGTGAATGTGGCACATTATATCCCCATGCTTACTGCTTCCTTTTCAATCAACATCATCCTGGGTCTCCCAACCAATGTCTACATCCTCTGGCTGATACTGACTGGAGCTGGAGGGACGATGGCCTCAGAGTTCTTCTCTCTCAACCTGACCGTGTCTGAGATCCTCTTCTGCTTCTTTAATACCGTCAGCGTGGCTGGTCTCTACATCCAGTCTGGTTTTGTCCGCAAAGCTTCTCATTTTTCTTTTGGGTTCCTTTTCTCTGGTCGTCCCCTGTTCCAGTGCTGTATCTGTGTGGAGCGCTACCTGGCGGTGGTCCATCCTGTGGTCTTCCTGAAGTACAAACCCCTGAGATACAGGGTGGGGTGTTGTAGTGTTGTCTGGCTGATGGTTCTTGGGTCTTGCTGTCTATGTTTGTTTGAGTTGTTTTCACCACCTTTTGTTTACTCTCTCTTTGTCCAGACAATGATCTATTTTTCTCTGATGTCATTCTGCTGCCTCTCAGTTCTCTGGGCTCTGAAACGTCCAGGGCCGGGGGATGGGGACAGGGAGGGGACAAACAGCATTAAGATGAAGGCCTTTAAGATCATTTTGATTATCCTGGTGTATGCTGTGGTGTCTCAACTCCCAGTGGCATTGATGGCTCAGACTCAAAGTTACATTTCATGTATAGAGTTTTTTTCAGGAACGGCCATTTGTTTCTGCCTCCATGTGATCTCTGGGTTTGTGCAGCCCCTCCTCTACCTCCACAGGGTTGGAAAGCTGCCCTGTATCAGAGGACTCTAAGATAAAAAGTTAAATCGCTTCACCCCATTAGTGCCTTAAAGAATGTACGATATGTCATTATATTTATGTTTTTCCATAATCAATTGTGAATTGAAATGTATGATTTTTTCCTAAACTGATTTTATTGTTTTCCAATGCCTGATGTTTGAATGCATTTCCAATGTAATCAGGGGCCTAAAAAGCAGGGGTTGGAACCAGTTCATAGAACAGAACAGAAGAATGAGAAAGTTTTCGAGGAGCAGAGTCCAAACCGGGAACGAAACTGATCTATACTGTTCTAGAACAGAAACATTATTTTAAAAAGCATGAGAACTGATTAATAATGCTCTTTTACATTCCAGGATTATTTTTTTATGTCCGCAAAAACGCTCTCAAAGCGCTTTTACAAATCCCTGATTTTGTCACTCAGAAACATATTACAGTGTTTACCTGACTTCCATCTGAAAATACTTGCCAGTGAGTGTGTAGGCAAGCTGCCCTACCCCTTCTGAAGCATAGTTTAGTAGTTTCCTGAAGTTACAAACATATTTGCAAATAAGGGAGAGAGATTTTAAATTAGAGAAATGGATTCACATTTTCAATGCTAGTTAAGTGGTTAAGCGTGGTTAAGTGGGGCGACTGCACAATTGGCCTAGGGTCGTCCGGGTTAGGGAGGGCTTGGCCGATAGGGATGTCCTTCTCATCGCGCACCAGCGACTCCTGTGGGGGGCCGGGCGCAGTGCGAGCAAACCAAGGTTGCCAGGTGCACGGTGTTTCCTCCGACACATTGGCGTGGCTGGCTTCTGGGTTGGATGCGGGCTGTGTTAAGAAGCAGTGCGGTTGTGTATCGGAGGACGCATGACTTTCAACCTTCGTCTCTCCCGAGCCCGTACGGGAGTTGTAGCGATGAGACAAGATAGTAACTACCAAAAACAATTGGATACCACGAAATTGGGGAGAAAAAGGGGTAAAAATAAGTTCAAAGACATTCACAGTTCCTTCATAGAAGCCTCTCCTCCATAGGTGTAATTCTGTGGGTCTATTTCAGATAATGCATGTCTTAGCTAAAAGAAGCACAGAGCTTCAAGCCAAGCTTCCTCCTGCTCCACCCTTTTTCACTCTCTCCACACCTGCAAAATTTCAGACGCATCTCACGCCTCACACACCTTTGTCCAATGCATGTAAAAAAAAAAAAATCCCGCTCCATAGCAAGCTGCTCTATCCGCACTGATTGGTTAAGTCATTTAATGAATAAAAAACAAATACAAATCAGAGGTTTTGAAAAGTAAATAACTTTTTTTTTTTCAACCGGTTCAGAACTTTATTTTGATGGTCAGAAAAGAGGAACAGGAACAAAAAAATGATGATTCTATTCAGAACTAAACAATTGGAAAATTATTTTGGTACCAACCCCTGCTAGGAAATGATGGTTGGATTCCTCCCGCTGTATATTTTGTTTTGATAATATTGGGTCATTTAGTTTATGTATTCACACAGTGTAAACCAGCCCAAGTCCATAATTAGATATATAGGCCGAGCTTCAAACCGATCTAGCAGGTAGACAATGCAGCTTTAAAAGGCAACCTAACCGTGTTCATGGAGATGGTATTCAAGGTAAACACTGCACATTTCGGCTCAATTGGAAATTACCTTTAAATGTCAATAGCGCTACAGCATGGTTTCACATTCAGCTGGCTAATGCAGAAAGATTTTGTGTTTTCTCTTGAAATGATGGATAATGATCGTGCTTGAAAGTTCAAATGTAAATATTGTTGGGTTGATGGGATTAAATACATTATTAATAATGTCAGGTGTGGTCCATTAAGTGAGGTGATGAACAGCATCAGTTTACAGACAGGAGCAACACAGGTGTTTTAGTGGTGGTGTAAACCTGATCCTAAGCTCGATCTTAAGACTGATAGACCTAAAGTAGACATCTCCTCTGCCGGCTCTACGGCCACAACTGTTGGTAAGGACAGACTGTGGGAACTACGATCTCTGGTTGACAGGACTCACTGTCCCAGTCAGGATTAAAGGTGGAGACATGGACAGGGTTGATAATAAACAGGAGAACTCACTGTCTCAGTCAATATTAAAGGTTGAGAAGGGACAGGAGTCGATACTAAACAGGATGACTCGCTGTCTCAGTCAGTATTAAAGGTTTAGAAGGGACAGGGGTCGATACTAAACAGGAGGACTCACTGTCTCAGTCAGGAGTGTTTCTTATAGGACAAGTCCAGGTCGTCCCTCCCTTATTCAGTCCATTCACTTCCAATTGGCACCTAATGAACATGACCCTGATCTGCCCTTTATTCATAGGTAACTTGCCTATGCCTTGCCACAGGAGTAAAAAGCTTGAGATATTGCTTGAGATTTTGCTTGAGATATGGTAGCCAGCCCACTGCATTTGCATAGTAGTAGTTGATAAGTGGTCCATGATTGGTAACCTGGTTTACATAGATTTGTAGTTGTGGTCATTGTAGATGGGTGGTTGTGGTGCGATTAGAGAACCAGTTGTATTGTAGATATGGTAACCAGTAGATGACTAGATGTTAAACTGTGGTAGAGGAGAACTCAGACAAATCAAATGGTGGTACATTCTTAGAAAAAAAAGAAGAACTTTGAATCTCCGCGAACGTAGAACCATAGGGGAACCCTTTTTGGTGATGGGTAGAACCCTCTATGTAAGGTTCTTCAAATAACCCCCCTTCAAAAAACTGGTTTTGCTTTGTCATTATTTTGTGTAGATTGATGAGAAGATGAAAAAAATGATGATTTTTAGAATAAGGCTGTAACGTAACAAAATGTGGAAAAAGTGAAGGGGTCTGAATACTTTCCGAATGCACTGTATAAGAAAAATCAGGAAAGTATTTCCATCATAGTGTAAGAAAAATGTTTAAACCCCCTAGAGTCGATTTCCGCGGCAAACGAAAATCTAATCTAATATACTAAATATATTTGTCATTTAAAAACAAATCCCTTTCAAAATCTTAAACTAGAGTTATCTGTTTGTTTTTTTGACTATCTGTTGAATTGTTTTAAGAAGGCCATAGCAAGGATCATTAGGCTATTTGATTTGGAATTTTAAGAAGTAATTGAAAAATCTATACAATTATTTGATGAAACATTGAATTTGTCCTTACTGTCATTAACTGGTACGGAGGAACCTTCAGAGGAGTCTAATGAGGCGGTGGATGTCCTAGAGCAAAACAACCAGGATGTACGTGTTCGTGAGAGACTTACCTTTCCACATATTAGTGTGTAGCCCAAACTGTTCGGATGCTACAGACAGAAGTTGGCAGATCGGATGTACTGACTTCAGACAAGTCCTGCATGTGTGGGGGTCGTAAAGCAAAACAGAGAACACCATTGTGTTCGTGAGAGTCCCATCTTTTCATAGAGGGGTCAATATTATTTAGGCCAAACCGTTCTGACGCTATAGATTCTATTTTCTCGATGTCTGACAAACACAGCTCTAGCTCTACCACCTTTCACCACAGATGCAGAAGTACGACATCAATGGATTGAGAGCCATACAATGCAACAACCAAAAACAGTTTTCTCTATTTCAAACTGACGGATTGTGATGGGGATTGTTTTATTATGCTAATTAGATGTCCACGGGGCCACAGGGAATTCACTCTAGGGGGTAAAATCTTGCACTATGATTTTTTACATTCAAAGCAACTGGGAAAAACCCATGTCAGGCATTAATGTCACCTTAGCTTGCAACATAACATCTGAGTGATAGGAAGCACGAGCACCAATCAGCCTACACCATGGTGCACACACCCGTCATCACTATGACAACTAGAGTAGACATGTCAACACATGATTGCTGTCTGACCGCACACAAATACGATTTGCTCAATAGTAACTTACTGTTGGGACAGTCAGTATTCCAAAACTGATTTGAAAAACAAAACTGATTTGAGAATTAAGGCCTGAAGTGTGAACAACGATTCACAAAACCTCCTCAATCAATCATAGACTGTGTATGGCTATTAGGTCCTGACAAACACAATCATTTGCATAGGTGTAATGACCTGCTGCACCTGTTTGTGACTCACAGGTGTTCAAGCTGGGACTAATAGACCTGACTTGTGTTCAGGACACACCACATGAAAAACGGGTTAAAAAAACTAAGATGATCATTGTTATTGGATAAGGATAGAAAGTACCTCCTCCATTTCCATCAGTTTTGCCCCTGTTATGTTGTGTCTGTTATGTATGACTCAGCATTCAGTTCTTGATGGACACAGACTTTCCAGGAGGCAGAAGAGCTTCAAGGTTTGAAATTGTTATTTTTCCTCTTCAAAATCAGAATTGTTGTTGTAGAAGAAGTATTAAGTTCACTTCTGAGGTTTTCCCTTTAGTTTTCAGTACAAGTTCTGGAATTCAACAATGTTTCATAGCAGAAAAAAATTGATATGGCATAATGTATCCATTTTTGTCATGAATATCTTACAGGAATTTGAGGAAACACCTTAAAAGGCTATTTAAATGTGCTGTTTATTGTTTGATCTGGTGTTGATAGTTAATTTAATGCATTTATCCCTCTCTCTCTCTTTCTCTCTCTCTCTCTCTCTCTCTCTCTCTCTCTCTCTCTCTCTCTCTCTCTCTCTCTCTCTGTCTCTCTCTCTTTCACTCACTCTCATTCGCTCTCTTTCTTCCTTCCACAGTGATGTTGGGACATCAAAGCTGGTACTTCCAAACTGAGCTTTGTAAAAAACCTATTTCAACCATTCCTCTGTCCTCTCTGGCTGTGTGGAATACGCTTCCTCTATCAGCACTGCAATGCAGTCAACCTCATCCTCAATCGTCCCACGAACAAACTCCTCAGATACAAGGTGGCATGTCCTGGGTTAGTCTGGTTGGTTCTGGGTTAGTCTGGTTGGTTGTAATCATGTTCTGTCAAAGAGCCTAAATGTTATATATTATGCGCCTGTGGGTGAAATAGTGGTCTTATTTTAATGTATGTTATTCTGCTGCCTCTGTTTTCAGGGCCCATGCATGGCACAAGAAATCAGGTGAGAAGCACTTTTTCTTTTAGAACAGTTCAATGCACAACCATTGGACACGGGGAGGAGAGGAGACAACAGAGAATGGTACCACACCAGACACAAACATACAATTTTGCTGTATTCCCAAAAACCATATTGAACCATCAGAAGTCTCCCTCCTGCATCGTGGTCTGTCTTTTGTTCCAATTAATGACTTTCAGAAATGTTTCAGAAATATCAGATTACGGGAGTGATGGTTTGACTTCCCTTCCTGTAGATTTTGTTTTGTTAATTTTTATTATTGAGATCTAGGTCTCATTTGCAAATGTGCCTGGGAATAATACAGAAATGTAAACACAAAAATATATTCTATTAACAATCAAATAAAACAAACACATGTATCAATGTAAAAATCCCTTGACTTTCTCCTAAACTGACCCAGAGACAACAACACATTGGAGATTATTCCACATGACAGGGTCCTGGTAGGAAAAGGTAGATTTACACAACTCTGTGGATACACGTGGAGTCTCCATCATTAACGAACCCTGTCATTGTTGTAATCAGAGTTTCTATATTTCAACAATGATGTTAAGTAAATTGGTAGTTTTTTGAGTAAGGCTTTATAAACAAAAACAGAATAATGAAGTGACCTACAGTTGAAGTCGGAAGTTTACATACACCTTAGTCAAAAACATTTAAACTCAGTTTTTCACAAATCCTGACATTTAATCCTAGTAAAAATGACCTGTCTCAGTCTTAGTTCAGTTAGTGTCACAACTTTATTTTAAGAATGTGACATGTCAGAATAATAGTAGAGAGAATTAATTATTTCAGCTTTTATTTCTTTCATCACATTCCCAGTGGGTCAGAAGTTTACATACACTCAATTAGTATTTTGTAGCATTGCCTTTAAATTGTTTAACTTGGGTCAAACGGTTTGGGTAGCCCTCCCCAAGCTTCCCACAATAAGTTGGGTGAATGTTGGCCCATTCCTCCTGACAGCTGGTGTAAATGAGTCGGGTTTGTAGGCCTCCTTGCTTGCACACGCTTTTTCAGTTCTGCCCACACGTTTTCTGTAGGCTTGAGGTCAGGGCATTGTGATGGCCACTCAAATATCTTGACTTTGTTGTCCATTTTGCCACAACTTTGGAAGTATGCTTGGGGTTATTTTCCATTTGGAAGACCCATTTGCGAACCAAGCTTTAACTTCCTGACTGATGTCTTGAGATGTTGCTTTAATATATCCACATAATTTTCCTTTCCTCATGATGCCATCTATTTTGTGAAGTGCTCCAGTCGCTCCTGCAGCAAAGCACCCCACAACATGATGCTGCCACCTCCGTGCTTCACAGTTGGGATGGTGTTCTTCGGCTTGCAAGCCTCCCCTTTTTCCTCCAAACATAATGATTCAATCATTATGGACAAACAGTTCAATTTTTGTTTCATCAGACCAGAGGACATTCATCCAAAAAGTATGATCTTTGTCCCCATGTGCATAGTCTGGCTTTTTTATGGAGGTTTTGGAGCAGTGGCTTCTTCTTTGCTGAGCAGCCTTTCAGGTTATGTCGATATAGGACTCGTTTTACTGTGGATATAGATACTTTTGTAACTGTTTCCTCCAGCATCTTCACAGGGTCCTTGTTGTTCTGGGACTGATCTGTACTTTTCGCACCAAAGTACGTTCATCTCTAGGAGACAGAACGCCTCTCCTTCCTGAGCGGTATGATGGCTGCATGGTCCCATGGTGTTTAACTTGCGTACTATTGTTTGTACAGATGAACGTGGTACCTTCAGGCGTTTGGAAATTGCTCCCAAGGATGAACCAGACTTGTGGAGGTCTACAATTTTTTTCTGATGTCTTGACTGATTTCTTTTGATTTTCCCATGATGTCAAGCAAAGAGGCACTGAGTTTGAAGGTAGGCCTTGAAATACAGCCAAAGATACACCTCCAATTGACTCAAATTGTGTCAATTAGTCTATCAGAAGCTTCTAAAGCCATGACATAATTTTCTGGAATTTTCCAAGCTATTTAGAGGCTCAGTCAATTTAGTGTATGTAAACTTCTGACCCACTGGATTTGTGATACAGTGAATTATAAGTGAAATAGTCTGTCTGTAAACAATTGTTGGAAAAATTACTTGTATTATGCACAAAGTGGATGTCCTAACCGACTTGCCAAAACTATAGTTTGTTCACAAGAAATTTGTGGAGTCGTTGAATAACGAGTTTGAATGACTCCAATCTAAGTGGATTTAAACTTCTGACTTCAACTGTACGTGTTTATAGCGAGGTCCAACCAGCTTGATGATAAAGGATGCAGTGGTGAGTGTCTGTCAGATGTTTGACCTTGAAGTGCACTATTATAAATGGTGTCCAAGGGCTTCATAACCCTGTTAGCTGCATTCATGTTTATAATATCACCATCATCTTTAACAGGAATGAATGAAGACTGAATGATCTGTTTTCTACTATTTAATGAAATGCAAGCCCTGTTCCTACAGGAGAAGCCCAACTTAACTCTTAATTTCTTGACTAACTCGTCAACATCCTTTTTAAAACATACCTTTTCATCAATCCAGATGACCAGATATTTATAGGCGGCGACACGATCAATAAGGGCACCATCTGACGTACTTATGCACAAATCTGCTGTCCGGTCCTCTGGCAGTCTCTGGCAGTCTCTATGGGGGTGCCACAGGGTTCAATTCTCGGGCCGACTCTTTTCTCTGTATACATCAATGATGTTGCTCTTGCTGCGGGCGATTCCCTGATCCACCTCTACGCAGACGACACCATTCTATATACTTTCGGCCCGTCATTGGACACTGTGCTATCTAACCTCCAAACAAGCTTCAATGCCATACAACACTCCTTCCGTGGCCTCCGACTGCTCTTAAACGCTAGTAAAACTAAATGCATGCTTTTCAACCGATCGCTGCCTGCACCCGCATGCCCGCCTAGCATCACCACCCTGGATGGTTCCGACCTAGAATATGTGGACATCTATAAGTACCTAGGTGTCTGGCTAGACTGCAAACTCTCCTTCCAGACTCATATCAAACATCTCCAATCGAAAATCAAATCAAGAGTCGGCTTTCTATTCCGCAACAAAGCCTCCTTCACACGCCGCCAAGCTTACCCTAGTAAAACTGACTATCCTACCGATCCTCGACTTCGGCGATGTCATCTACAAAATGGCTTCCAACACTCTACTCAGCAAACTGGATGCAGTCTATCACAGTGCCATCCGTTTTGTCACTAAAGCACCTTATACCACCCACCACTGCGACTTGTATGCGCTAGTCGGCTGGCCCTCGCTACATATTCGTCGCCAGACCCACTGGCTCCAGGTCATCTACAAGTCCATGCTAGGTAAAGCTCCGCCTTATCTCAGCTCACTGGTCACGATGGCAACACCCATCCGTAGCACGCGCTCCAGCAGGTGTATCTCACTGATCATCCCTAAAGCCAACACCTCATTTGGCCGCCTTTCGTTCCAGTACTCTGCTGCCTGTGACTGGAACGAATTGCAAAAATCGCTGAAGTTGGAGACTTTTATCTCCCTCACCAACTTCAAACATCTGCTATCTGAGCAGCTAACCGATCGCTGCAGCTGTACATAGTCTATTGGTAAATAGCCCACCCATTTTCACCTACCTCATCCCCATACTGTTTTTATTTATTTATTTTTCTGCTCTTTTGCACACCAATATCTCTACCTGTACATTACCATCTGATCATTTATCACTCCAGTGTTAATCTGCAAAATTGTAATTATTCGCCTACCTCATGCCTTTTGCACACATTGTATATAGACTCCCCCTTTGTTTTCTACTGTGTTATTGACTTGTTAATTGTTTACTCCATGTGTAACTCTGTGTTGTCTGCTCATACTGCTATGCTTTATCTTGGCCAGGTCGCAGTTGCAAATGAGAACTTGTTCTCAACTAGCCTACCTGGTTAAATAAAGGTGAAATAAAAAAATAAAAAAAATAAAAATCATCAGTTACATTATTACATGATTAGGAAAATATCATGTACTTGGATTTACCAGCGTCTTGTACCAACTTCAGGTCAACTAAGGCTTTCCGCAAGGTAGTAAAAGCAGACTGAAGAGTCCGAGCCTGAGCTGCCGTAGGGGCAGTAGCATATACAACAGTGTCAACAGTGTTAATATTGGGTCTGCAGGTTATGTACACAGAGAGTGTAAACCAGCCAAATAGCTTCTCAAATTGTCCATACTTTGAAAGAAAATTGTGGTATAGGCCGGGACTTAAACAAATTGCGCTTGTAGACAATGCAGCTTTTAAAGGTAATGGGACCACGTTCGTGGAGATTGTATTCAAGGGAAATGCTGCACATGTCGGGTCATTAAATGTCAAGGGTAGTAAAGTATTGATTGAAGTGTGTCATTCTGTTTAAACTTTATAATGTACTTGTTGTAAATAGACCTAGTGTCATTCTGCTTAAACTTTAGCATGCCATTTTATTGGCAGAGAGACCGGCAATTTAGCTGGTTAATACCGAAATAGACTGGCGCCAAACGTTTGCATGTGTTTCTCTTGAAATGATGAATGATAATTTTGCTTGAAAGTTACAGTGTAGATATTGTTGGGTTGATGAGATTAAATATATAATTAATTATGATCTCCCTGTCAGTCTGTCTTCTTTAAAGAGGATAACTAAAGGATATGTCTGTATATTTGTAATAAATAATAACAATAACTATAATAACAAATACAATTATATATGTATTATATTTTTCCATGAAATCAATGGTCAGTTCCAGCTATAATGGTGTCATGACATTTACATTGAATTCTTCTGCCTTGACCACCATGTTGTGTAACTAGGGCCTGGAGTTTATCCTGACTTTTTGACCTGACCTGGTTTGGAGAAACTCAGGGCCCTATCCATCCATCCATAACACATTCTACACAGCACAGCATATTCTCTTCAACCATACTAAACATCACTTAGTGTTGTCATAACCAGTGGAAAACATTTGCATGTCAGGTGTGGTCCATTAAGCCAGGTGATGGGCAGAATTAGGTGTCTTGGTGGGGGTGGCTGAGGGTTTGGTTGTAGGGGAGGGGGTGTGTGTGCGTACGTACGGGAGGGAGGGAGGGAGGGAGTCAGGGGGGAGCGAGGGAGCGGTGGAGGGTAGGAGGGAGCAAAAGTTAGAGAGAGAGAGACGTGTCCTCTCTGTTTGGAGGGAGGTTAAAAAGGTTAAGTTAAGGTTCAAGAATTAATTCTGATTGGTTAAGGTGAGAGTTAAAGCTTGAGATAGGGTTCAAATAAAAAGTGTCCCCTACTGATCACGGGTCATGGGATTACGCTCATAACCCCCAACCAAAGCGTACTTGATGGTATTGCGCTCCCTGTTGCCCCTAGTGGCCGGTTTAAAAGGCATTTCCCGACATCCTCAGGACATGGATAGGCATCCAATCTCCCTGTGGACACTGGACTGTATCAGGTGTATCAGGTGTCTCTGGAGAGGAGATAACTGAATCGTTCCAAGAATAGATTGGCTTTTGGGTAATGTAATTCGGTAAAAATGCATAATTTCTTTCATCTCATTAGAACATTCCAAAATATGGAAAACAGTTTTTTTCTAATCTCCAGAGAAAATGACTTTTAACAGTGACAATTAAAGTAACAGTGTTAACCGTTGAATGCATGCTTAACAAAAATAATTGTACTTGTTATTTCCCTACAATCTGACACTCCTCTTGTCAGTACTCTGGTCGACTTCTAAAATGGATACATGTACCCTACATTTATTTATTTTATTTTAGTTCAACTTTATTTAACTAGGACTCTAGTCAAAAGTAGTGCACTTTATAAGGAATAGGGTACCATTGTAGATACACTGTGGTCTACATCCGCAGGTTGAGATGACACGACAAGCAGGTGTGGCAGGGCAGGGCAGAGATTTGGATATTTAGTGTGAGGTCATCAGTTCCAGTACCTGTGACAGACACAACCCACCACACCTCAGAGGACAGAGACGCTGCATCAATAGGCTACAGGTGAGTTAAATAGTTTCATTTGTATTTTTAAATTATAGTTTTTAATTTAGAATTTAATTTATCTCAAATGATATCGATTGATGTAGCTTGTGAGCAAAACTATTGTAATATTAGCAATTTATACAAATATATCTGTAACGGTTTTCTGTATGAGAAGGAGAGTCGGACCAAAATGCAGCGTGTAGATTGCGATCCATGTTTTAATGAACAAACGTAAAACACGAATCAGTACAAACACTACAAAATAAAGAACGTGATGACCGTAACGAAAACCTAAACAGACTATCTGGTGAAAACACATAGACAGGAACAATCACCCACAAACACACAGTGAAACCCAGGCTACCTAAATATGGTTCCCAATCAGAGACAATGACTAACACCTGCCTCTGATTGAGAACCATATCAGGCCAGACATAGAAATAGACAAACAAGACATCCAACATAGAATGCCCACCCAGTTCACGTCCTGACCAACACTAAAACAAGGAAAACACACACGAACGATGGTCAGAACGTGACAGTACCCCCCCTCCAAGGTGCGGACTCCGGACGCACAACTTAAACCTATAGGGGAGGGTGTGGGTGGGCATCTGTCCGCGGTGGCAGCTCTGGCGCTGGACGTGGACCCCACTCCATAATAGTCTTTGTCCACCTCCTTAGCGTCCCTAGATAGGTGACCCTCCTAAGAGACAGCTCGGGACAGAGGGGAAGCTCGGAACAGAAGGACAGCTCGGGACAGAGGTAGCTCGGGACTGATGGGTAGCTCAGCACTGAGAGGAAGCTCAGCACTGAGAGGAAGCTCAGGCAGGTGGTTGGATCCGGCAGATCCTGGCTGGCTGGCAGTTCTGGAAGATCCTGGCTGACTGGCGGATCCGGAAGAGTCTGGTCGACTGGCGGATCCGGAAGAGTCTGATCGACTGGCGGATCCGGAAGAGTCTGATCGACTGGCGGATCCGGAAGAGTCTGGTCGACTGGCGGATCCGGAAGAGTCTGGTCGACTGGCGGATCCGGAAGAGTCTGGTCGACTGGCGGATCCGGAAGAGTCTGGTCGACTGGCGGATCTGGAAGAGTCTGGTCGACTGGCGGATCTGGAAGAGTCTGGTCGACTGGCAGATCTGGAAGAGTCTGGTCGACTGGCAGATCTGGAAGAGTCTGGTCGACTGGCAGATCTGGAAGAGTCTGGTCGACTGGCAGATCTGGGAGAGTCTGGTCGACTGGCAGATCTGGGAGAGTCTGGTCGACTGGCAGCTCTGGCTGCTCCATGCTGACTGGCTGCTCCATGATGACTGGCAGCTCTGGCTGCTCCATGCTGACTGGCTGCTCCATGCTGACTGGCAGCTCTGGCTGCTCCATGCTGACTGGCTGCTCCATGCTGACTGGCAGCTCTGGCTGCTCCATGCTGACTGGCTGCTCTGGCTGCTCCATGCTGACTGGCTGCTCCATGCTGACTGGCTGCTCCATGCTGACTGGCGGCCCTGGCTGCTCCATGCTGACTGGCGGCCCTGGCTGCTCCATGCTGACTGGCGGCCCTGGCTGCTCCATGCTGACTGGCGGCCCTGGCTGCTCCATGCTGACTGGCAGCTCTGGCGGCTCCTTGCAGACTGGCAGCTCTGGCGGCTCCTTGCAGACTGGCAGCTCTGGCGGCTCCTTGCAGACAGGCAGCTCTGGCGGCTCCTTGCAGACTGGCAGCTCCTTGCAGACTGGCAGCTCCTTGCAGACTGGCAGCTCCTTGCAGACTGGCAGCTCCATGCTAACTGGCAGCTCTATGCTAACTGGCAGCTCTATGCTAACTGGCAGCTCTATGCTAACTGGCAGCTCTATGCTAACTGGCAGCTCTATGCTAACTGGCAGCTCTATGCTAACTGGCAGCTCTATGCTAACTGGCAGTTCTGAACAGGCGGGAGACTCCGGCAGCGCTGTAGAGAAGGAAGGCTCTAACAGCGCTAAACAGGCGGGAGACTCCGACAGCGCTGGAGAGGAGGAGGGCTCCGACAGCGCTGGACAGGCGAGGCGCACTATAGGCCTGATGCGTGGTGCTGGCACTGGTGGTACTGGGCCGAGGACACGCACAGGAAGCCTGGTGCGGGGAGCTGCTACCGGAGGGCCGGGGTGAGGAGGTGGTACTGGGTAGACCGGACCGTGCAGGCGCACTGGAGCTCTTGAGCACCGAGCCTGCCCAACCTTACCTGGTTGAATGCTCACGGTCGCCCTGCCAGTGCGGCGAGGTGGAATAGCCCGCACTGGGCTATGCAGGCGAACCGGAGACACCGAGCGCAAGGCTGGTGCCATGTAAGCCGGCCCAAGGAGACGCACTGGGGACCAGCTGTGTAGAGCCGGCTTCATGGCATTAGGCTCGACGCTCAATCTAGCCCGGCCGACACGACACGCGGAGCTGGAATATACCGCACCGGGCTATGCACCCGCACTGGAGACACCGTGCGCACCACTGCATAACACGGTGCCTGTCCGGTCTCTCTAGCCCCCCGGTAAGCACAGGGAGTCTGCCCAGGTCTCCTACCTGGCGTAGCCATACTCCCTGTTAGCCCCCCCCCAAGAAATTTTTGGGGCTGCCTCTCAGGCTTCCATCCGCTACGTCGAGCTGCCTCCTCATATCTGCGCCTCTCAGCTTTCGCAGCCTCCAGTTCTTCCTTGGGGCGGCAATATTCTCCAGGCTGAGCCCAGGGTCCTTTACCGTCCAGTTCTTCCTCCCATGTCCATTTCTCCAGGTGGTGCAGCCTCTCCCACTGCAGCTGCTGCTGCTCCTGCTGCTGCTGCCTCTGTTCCTTCTCCTGCTGCACCTTGGTGCGGCTACACTCCCCTGGTTTAGCCCAGGGTCCTCTCCCGTCGAGGATTTCCTCCCATGTCCAGAAATCCTTATTGCGCATCTCCTCGCGCTGCTCCTGCCTGTTGACACGCTGCTTGGTCCTTTTGTGGTGGGTGATTCTGTAACGGTTTTCTGTATGAGAAGGAGAGTCGGACCAAAATGCAGCGTGTAGATTGCGATCCATGTTTTAATGAACAAACGTAAAACACGAATCAAAACAAACACTACAAAATAAAGACCGTGATGACCGTAACGAAAACCTAAACAGACTATCTGGTGAAAACACATAGACAGGAACAATCACCCACAAACACACAGTGAAACCCAGGCTACCTAAATATGGTTCCCAATCAGAGACAATGACTAACACCTGCCTCTGATTGAGAACCATATCAGGCCAGACATAGAAATAGACAAACAAGACATCCAACATAGAATGCCCACCCAGTTCACGTCCTGACCAACACTAAAACAAGGAAAACACACACGAACGATGGTCAGAACGTGACAATATCGACATATTTTGATATTCCGTCATGTTTACAAAGTGATCATCTCTATTGATTATATGATCTACAAAGGCTGGTAAGAGAGTATCTTTATTAATTTAGCTTCATTAGGTTTTGTGTGTGCTTCATTGTGATTTTGGCACAGCTGCACACCTAGTTGACGGTACTCAGTGTTTTTAATACATTTTTCAACCAATGTAAAAGATAATCTGTCATTACCAGAATAATACTGTATCAACACCCTATTGCCTTGGGTACAGAATGATCATATGTGCATATATAAGATGAGTAAAGACTGCAATTACAGAGAGATAAATAGTTTACATGATCATGTTGCTTGTAAAAATGTAATCCTCTGTTTCTGTACCTCTCTCTCTCCCTTTCTATCCCTCTCTTTCCCTCTCTCTTCCTATTTGTTTCCCTCCTTCCCCCCATTTTGCTCTATTTTTTGGTGTGCTTTCTTGTGGTTCTAACTAGGCTGCATACCTAGTTGACAGGATTCAGCAATTCACATATGTTTTTCAAACAGGGTAAAAAAGAAGTGTCTTTACCAAACACCCTATTAGACTGGTAACAATTATTATATGTGCATTTATAATATTAATAAAGACTGGTATTATAGCGAGATAAATACTTTGCATGAACCTGTTGTTTATATAACAATCCTGCTCTCCCTCGATCTCTCTTCTCTCTCCACATCTCCCTCCCGCTCACTCCCTCCATCTCTCTCTCTCTCTTTAGCTCTTTCCTTTACAGATCTCAAGAACTTTCACACATTACAGTTACATACATTGTTGAGATGAACTTAACTAAAGTCAATGATACGTTCACATCTCCTCCTGCCTCGCTCATTGATCCGGAAGAAAAGGCTTTCCTTGTGGCATACTTATTCCCCTTTGTTACTGCTTCCTTTTCAATCAACATCGTCCTGGGTCTCCCCACCAATATCTACATCCTGTGGCTAATATTGACTGGAGCAGGAGGGACAATGTCCTCAGAGTTCTTCGCTCTCAACCTGACCCTGTCTGAGATCATCTTCAGCCTCTTTAATGCCTTCAGCATGGCTGAACTCTACACCCAGTCTGATTTTATCGCAAAAGTTGCTGTTTTTTCCTATGGGTTTGTTTTCACTGGTCGTCCCCTGTTCCTGTCCTGTATCTGTGTGGAGCGCTACCTGGCGGTGGTCCACCCTGTGGTCTTCCTGAAGTACAAACCCCTGAGATACAGGGTGGGGTGTTGTAGTGTTGTCTGGCTGATGGTTCTTGGGTTCTGCTGTTTATCTTTGTTTGGTAACTATTTACCAGTGTTCTTCTACTCTATATTTGCCCAATCACTGATCTATTTTTCTCTGATGTCATTCTGCTGCCTCTCAGTTCTCTGGGCTCTGAAACGTCCAGGGCCAGGGGATGGGGACAGGGAGGGGACAAACAGCATTAAGATGAAGGCCTTTAAGATCATTTTGATTATCCTGGTGTATGCTGCAGTGTCTCAACTCCCAATGGCATTGATGGCACAGACTAAAAGTTACATTCCCTACATAGACTTTTTTATAGGCATGTCTATTTGTTTGTGCATTGTTATAATCTCTGGGTTTGTGCAGCCCCTCCTCTACCTCCACAGGGTTGGGAAACTACCCTGCATCAGAAGTCTCTAAAACATGAAGTTCAATCTCTTCAAACATTAGTGCTTTAGAAAATGTACAATATGTCATTATATTTCTGTCTTATGTTTTTTTTTATATTAAATTGTGATTGTTTTCCAATGCATGATGTTTGAATCTATTTCCAACGTAATCAGTAGACTAGAAAGTGATTGTTTTCCAATGCATGATGTTTGAATCTATTTCCAACGTAATCAGTAGACTAGAAAGTGATTGTTTTCCAATGCATGATGTTTGAATCTATTTCCAACGTAATCAGTAGACTAGAAAGTGATTATTTTCCAATGCATGATGTTTGAATCTATTTCCAACGTAATCAGTAGACTAGAAAGTGATTGTTTTCCAATGCATGATGTTTGAATCTATTTCCAACGTAATCAGTAGACTAGAAAGTGATTGTTTTCCAATGCATGATGTTTGAATCTATTTCCAACGTAATCAGTAGACTAGAAAGTGATGGTTTTCCAATGCATGATGTTTGAATCTATTTCCAACGTAATCAGTAGACTAGAAAGTGATGGTTTGATTCCCCGCCCTGTTGATTTTGTTTGGTAATATTGAGTCTGTAGTTGATATACTCACATGGAGTGTAAACCAGCACAAGCACTTCTCAAATCTTCAATTTTTAGCAAGAAAATGTGGATATATAGGCCGGGATTCAATTCGATCTCACTTATAGACAATGCAGCTTTTAAAGTCAACGGTACTGCGTTCGCGAACATGACATTGAAAGTAAATGCTGCATGTCGGCTCAATTTGAAATGACCTTAAAATATCAAGTGTGATATAGCGTGGTTTTGTTTTGAATCCCGGCTATAATGTACTTGTTTTTAAATAGACCTGGTGTCATTCTATTTCAACTTTAGTGTGATATTTTATTGGAAGAGAGACAGACAATTCAGTTGACTAAGGCAGAAACAGACTGGCACCAAACATTTACATGTGTTTTCTCTTGAAATGATAGCTGATGGTGCTTGAAAGTTACAATGTAGATATTGTTGGGGATGATCTGATTCAATAAATAATTATTATGGAGCTCCCTGTCTGTCTGTCTTCTTTAACAATGATACATAAAGGATATGTCTGTATATTTATATAAAAAATAACTAATTATAATATCAAACAAGGTAACAGTAAACTTGTTATCCCCCACGAATGATGCAGCGCCCCCAATTAGTGACAACAATTCAAGATCAAACGAGACAGGATATCCTTGTTAAAAATGTTTGATTTCAGTTGATTACTATATCGTCCCCCTTGGTGTAACGGATCTCGTCCTCCTCTTCTGAGGAGGAGTAGCGAGAAGGATCGGAGGACCAATGCGCAGCGTGGTAAGTGTCCATAATGTTTAATCAAAACACAACAGACCACTGGAACAAAACAATAAATGTGAATAAACGAAACAGTCCCAAAACCCCCAACTTAAAAGTGAAACCAGGCTACCTAAGTATGATTCTCAATCAGGGACAACGATTGACAGCTGCCTCTGATTGAGAACCATACTAGGCCGAACACAGAAATCCCAGATTATAGAAAAACGAACATAGACAACCCACCCAAATCACGCCCTGACCATACTAAAACAAAGACATAACAAAGGAACTAAGGTCAGAACGTGACACTTGGGCCTATCAGTTTAAGTAAATGACGGATCTCTATAGCAAGACGCATCTTTTAGCCAGTTTTCATAGAAATCGCGCCAGTGCTGACTGAGATATCGCGTGTGACTGACGGGCGAATGGAATGTGACCGATCCATAGCCTCCTCCCTGATTTAATTGTGGGGGACAATACAATAATCATGTTTCAATATATTTATCCTTGAAATCAGTGGGCAGTTCCAGCTATAATGCACTAATCACCATATTGTGTAACTAGGTCCTGGAGATTTCCTGGCCTTTTGACCTGACCTGGTCTGGAAAAACTCTGGGCCCTATCCATCCATAACACATTCTACACAGCACGGGATATTCTCTTCAACCATACTGAACATCACTTGGTGTTGTCATAACCAGTGGAAAACATTTGCATGTCAGGTGTGGTCCATTAAGTGAGGTGATGGGTGGCATCAGTTTACGAACAGGAGAAACACAGGTTACTTGGTGAGGGTGCAGGAAGGTGTAGCTGTTGGGGAGGGAGGGAGGGAGGGAGGGAGGGAGGGATGGATGTGTCCTCTGGTTGGCCAATAAAATGACCTTATTGGATGCAGAAGTTTCACCTTTACCTCCATGTTTTTATCATGCCCAGAGTCAGTCATTCCAATCCAGTACTCATCATCATAGCAGAAAACTAGAACAGAATAACTCTGCCAGGAACCAGCAGCTTCCATCACTTCGTTACACTCTTCAAAAGCCTCATAGGTGCAAAGAGAGTTTGCAGTGACACAGATGATGCCATTAAGTTTGACTTGGTCCTCGGGAAACCCATAGATCTGATTTTGATCTGATTTTCTATTGTCTAGTTTGCTGCTATGATGATGAGTGCTGGATTGGAAATGCCGATGCTGTGGATGATAAAAACATGGACGTGAAGTTTAAATGAATCCGTCCAAGTTATCCAGCAAGATCCTATTCTTGGCCAAACAGAGAGGACACATGTTGTGTACCAAAAACAAGCATCATCTGCACCATCAAGGAACCAACCACTGCAACTGGTCACCAATATGATTTGGGATGTAGCAATCACCACAATAGAAGATGCAATGAAGAAAGAAAGTGAAAGAATGAAATGAAAAATGAGTAGCCCTCAAAGCAGTTTTTAGTTTTCCTTGGGCAAATACATTGTTCTAATTTTAACTATTCACTCTGCATTTATAAATGATTATCATTTGAAGGTTCAGCCTTGAATTAACATTGAGTGGGGGTTCTTCACACCTTTTTCAACTAATAGTAGGAACAGCACCAGAACAGGGTAATATTAGGAACAGCACCAGAACAGGGTAATATTACGAACAGTACCAGAACATGGTAATATTAGGTTGTATGATGGCACATAAACTTCAATGACTGACTTCTCTGAACAAGGGAAAATAACCATCACCAAATTCACAGAGGATGCATGAAATACTGTGAAGACACAATACTACTAGCCACAGCTTTGTACTACTTGTCAGACATAGAGAATGAATCAGGTATACTGGCCGTTGGGGTGGGCTTGGTGTGGGGTTTTGGGGGTTCCGTGGGTGGCTTTTTTACCGTTCATTTGGATTCCTCACATTTTAATCATTGTTAAGAAGAAGTTTGGTCCAAATCTAATGTAGGGTACTATGTTTATTGAATATTATAGGTATCCTATAAATGTAAATGGACAATTTGGGTGCAATCAATTCACTTAATTTGTCTTTCAACAAAACAATGTTGCAGGAATGCTTATCTTATCTGTTTATAACTACAGCAACTACAGTGCTGTGAACAAGTCTTTGCCACCATCCTGATTTCTTATTTCTTGCACATTTGTCACACTTAAATGTTTCAGATCATCAAACTAAATGAAATATTACACAAAGATAACCCAAGTAAACACAACATGCAGTTTTGAATTGATAATTGTAT
Organism: Oncorhynchus mykiss; assembly: GCF_057628025.1. NCBI lineage: Eukaryota > Metazoa > Chordata > Actinopteri > Salmoniformes > Salmonidae > Oncorhynchus > Oncorhynchus mykiss. The sequence goes on from NC_143031.1 coordinate 76,025,492, forward strand.
TTATGAAGAGAAAAAAGTGAGGTAGGCCAAAATAACTCAAAAAGCAAGACATCCAAAATCAGGAACGGATGAGAAACAAAGTAATTGACATCTATCAGTCTGGAAAGGGTTACAAAGCCATTTCTAAAGCGTTGGGACTCCAGCGAACCACGGTGAGAGCCATTATCCCAAATGGAGAAAGTGTTGAACAGTGGTGAACCTTCTCAGGAGTAGCAGGCCTACCAAAATTACCCCAAGAGTGCAGCGATGACTCATCCAAGAGGTCACAAAAGAACCCACAACAACATCTAAAGAACTGCAGGCCTCACTTGCCTCAGTTAAGGTCAGTGTTCATGACTCAACCATAAGAAAGAGACTGGGCAAAAATGGCATCCATGGCAAAAATAACATAAAGGCTTGTCTCACTTTTGGCAACAAAAAAAAACATCTTGATGATCCCCAAGACTTTTGGGGAAATATTCTGTGGACTGATGAGACAAAGTTGAACTTTTTGGAAGGTGTATGTCCCGTTACATCTGGCGTAAAAGTAACACAGTATTTCAGAAAAAGAACATCACACCAACAGTCAAATATGGTGGTGGTAGTGTGATGGTCTCGGGCTGCTTTAGAACCTGGACAACTTGCTGTGATTGATGGAACCATGAATTCTGCTCTCTCCCAAAAAATCCTGAAGGAGAATGTCCGGCCATCAGTTTGTGACCTCAAGCTGAAGAGCACTTGGGTTCTGCAGCAGGACAATGATCCAAAACACACCAGCAAGTACTCCTCTATAAACTGGTCATCTCTGTATACCCGTCACAAGACCCACTGGTTATGGTTATTTATAAAACCCTCTTATGCCTCACTCCCCACTATGTGAGATATCTACTGCATCCCTCATCTTCTGTTCAGAACACCTGTTCTGCCAGTCACATTCTGTTGAAGGTCCCCAAAACACACACATCCCTGGGTCACTGCTCTTTTCAGTTCACTGCAGCTAGCAACTGAAACGAGCTGCAACAAATACTCAAACTGGACAGTTTAATCTCAATCTCTTCATTCAAAGACTCAATCATGGACACTCTTACTGACAGTTGTGGCTGCTTTGTGTGATATATTGTTGTCTCTACCTTCTTGACCTTTGTGCTGTTGACTGTGCCCAATAATGTTTGTACCATGTTTTGTTGTGTGTCATGTGTTGCTGCCTTTCTATGTTGTCTTAGGTCTCTCTTTGTGTAGTGTTGTATTGTCTCTCTTGTTGTGATGTGTGTTTTGACCTATATTAATATTGTATTTATTATTATTATTCAATCCCAGGCACCGTCCCCGCAGGGGCCTTTTGGTAGGCAGTCATTGTCAATAATAATTTGTTCTTAACTGACTTGCCTAGTTAAATAAAGGTTAAAGAAAAAATAAAGAAAAAGAAAAATAATCGCATGCCCATGACATCAACCTCTCAGTTGATGCGCTGAGGTAGGTATATGACGACTGATAATAGCGGGCTGGGGGAACTTAACGACGAAACGGAAGTCCCCCGTGAGCGTCTTGATGGAATGTAGTGGGTTGGCTAGCTTGATAGCAAATTAGCTGTAAAGTCGACGAATTGCCCTGTCAAACATTGAAGATATATCGAGTGGTCTTTAAATATTTATCCAACGATGCCAGGTAGCTACGTTTTTGTTGCGCTACTGGCTGCTGTGCATTCCAGATACAATTTGACCTGAATCGTGTGTGCATGTCACGCTGTTAGCCTTCGAGCTAAGTTTGATTTAGCTTGTTTCTACCACTACCAGCTAGCTACCTGCTAACAGTTTTATAGCTAGCTATAAAGACAATCCAAGGTAGTAAGAAGGCTATGCTAGTTCCAGGTGACGTAACATTCAGTCTGTACATCAAAAACAGCTTGCTAGCCAAGATTGATCCAATATGCGTGTTTTTATATATTTCAAGTTAGTTAGCAAGCTCGCTAGCCAAGTAGCTTTCTTGCTCGCTAGTAACGTTAGTATGCCAAAGCCTTTTTCATAGGGTGATTGCACGATGTGTTAGTTATCTAGTGAATGCTGACTTAAATAACTCGTTTAATCAATGACTTGATGGCTATAGTAAATTTAGTCGAAACTACAACCTTTTTTTTTTATCACAAATTATTTTCAGGCTGCTTAAGTTGGCTATCTAGTTAGCTAGTCCGTGCTAGTTTTCTGAGTTCGCTAGCTACGTAGTTAGCTAACATTGTTTACCAACTAGTAAGCTAGCTACTGTAACTAGCTCACTAGCAAACTGCCAATACTCAAAATAGGATTTGTGTTGCAATGAACGGTAATGTTAGCTGTAACTAACGTTACTCCAGTTAGCTAATTGTCTGGCTGGCTTGTTGCAGCTGTGACACGCAGGTAGGCCTCACTCCATGTGGGGTTTGTCATCACTTTTTTTTCTCGTGACATGTGCATCCTTCAATGCTGACGATACAGGTAACGCGTTAGCTAGGTATTGTTGAGTTATAACGGTAGGAACTGGCTAGCTAGTAATTGTCTCCACGTCAGCTGTAAGCGCAGCCACTGACTCGCTACTCTTGGTCTACTTTAACTAGTATGACACTAGCAAGTAGTAAGTAAAATAATGAAGTATGGACTTTATTTGCGTTTTGGCAATATACATTTGTTCATGTGTGGGTAGATAACGGTTTAACTTTCTACTCTTATGTTTTAGCTACGTTTTTTGACCGTAGTGTTTATTAAACACGTAATTTATTCAGTTTACCCAAGCTGAGCTTTACGCTCAATTTGAAAGCCATTTGCCTCATTTTAAAGTGGGTTGCCATTTATGCATGTGTGAAATCGTTAACCCTACAGAGCCTGCGGAGATGAACAGTCCTGAGATGGCGAAAACACCAGGCGGCAGCAGTGCCCCCGGGAAAGAGAACGTGGCCAACGGGCACAAGGAGGGAGAGGTGGGCAACAACAACAACCCCTTCGCTGACTACATGTGGATGGAGAACGAGGAGGATTACAACAGACAGGTCAGTGATTTTTAGGACCACTCTTTATGTACATACACATGTACGTATGCACACAGGTGCACACACAGACATACTGACTCGGTGATAGACAGAGGGACACCCACACAGATGTACAGACCACACACACACTAAAAGGTGAGGAATGTTGCCCTGGATAGATATTGCCTGGCATTGTACACAGATCTAGGATCAGGTTACTCTACTCTCAGGATCAAGGGGCATGTTCACTCTTCCTTGCAGGTTTTCTCAAGCTCTGTTAAGTTAGATGGGGAGCGGCAGCCAAAGAGTTACATTTTTCCCATCAGACCACAGAATTGTTTGCCTTGTGCTCTGTCTTTCACATGCCTTTTTGCAAACTCCAGCCATGCTGTCATGTGCCACTCTCCCATAAAGCCCAACTTGGTGAAGTGCTGTAGAGACTGTTGTGCTTCTGGCAGGTTCTCCCTTCTTGCCCGGTTGTTCAGTTTGGTCGAACGGCCAGCTCTAGGCAGAGTCTGGGTAGTTCCATATTCCCTTCCCCAGATATATGCCTCATCACAATTTTATCTTGGAGATCTACGGACAGTTCCTTGGACTTCATGCTATAGTTTCTACTCTGACATGCACTGTCATGACATAGACTGACCAGGTGAAAGCTATGATCCCTTATTGATTTAACTTGTTAATTCCCCTTCAATAAGTGTAGATGAAGGGGAGGAGACGGCTTAAATAAGGGGTTTTGAAGTTTGAGACTATTGAGACAGATTGTTTATGTGTGCCATTCAGAGTAGTGTTATATACCAGTACCACGGTACCAAAACGTCATGATACTTATGACACCAACATTTTTAGAATACCGTATGACTGTTTCATATGATAATACCACATTTTTCGGCCCGACTGATCTAAAGAACCAACTGGCACCTGTCAGTTTTCTTAATAATTTCAGTAGTAAAAAAAATATAACTCAGCAAAAATAAGACACGTCCCTTTTTCAGGACAATATCTTTCAAAGATAATTTGTAAAAATCCAAATAACTTCACAGATCTTCATTGTAAAGGGTTTAAACACTGTTTCCCATGCTTGTTCAATGAACCATAAAAAAATTATGAACATGCACCTGTGGAACGGTCGTTAATACACTAACAGCTTACAGACGGTGGGTAATTAAGGTCACAGTTATGAAAACTTAGGACACTAAAGAGGCTTTTCTACTGACTCTGAAAAAATCGGCCAAAAGAAAGATGCCCAGGGTCCCTGCTCATCTGCGTGGACGTGCCTTAGGCATGCTGCAAGGAGGCATGAGGACTGCAGATGTGGCCAGGGCAATAAATTGCAATGTCCGTACTGTGAGACACCTAAGACAGCGTTACAGGGAGACAGGACGAACAGCTGATTGTCTTCGCAGTGGCAGACCACGTGTAACAACACCTGCACAGGATCGGTACATCTGAACATCACACCTGCAGGACAGGTACAGGATAGCAACAACTGCCTTAGTTACACCAGGAACGCACAATCCCCCCAATCAGTGCTCAGACTGTCCGCAACAGGCTGAGAGAGGCTGGACTGAGGGCTTGTAGGCCTGTTGTAAGGCAGGTCCTCACCAGACATCACCAGCAACAACGTTGCCTATGGGTACAAACCCACCATTGCTGGACCAGACAGGACTGGCAAAAAGTGCTCTTCACTGACAAGTCGCTGTTTTGTCTCACCAGGGGTGACAGTCAGTTTTGCGTTTATCGTCGAAGGAATGAGCATTGCACCGAGGCCTGTACTCTGGAGCGGGATTGATTTGGAGGTGGAGGGTCCATCATGGTCTGGGGCGGTGTGTCACAGCATTATCGGACCTAGCTTGTTGTCATTGCAGACAATCTCAACGCTGTGCGTTACAGGGAAGACATCCTCCCTCATGTGGTACCCTTCCTGCAGGCTCATCCTGACATGACCCTCCAGCATGATAATGCCACCAGCTACACTGCTTGTTCTGTGCATGATTTCCTGTAAGACAGGAATGTCAGTGTTCTGCCTTGGCCAGCGAAGAGCCCGGATCTCAATCCCATTGAGCACGTCTGGGACCTGTTTAACCGGAGGGTGAGGGCTAGGGCCATTCCCCCCCCAGAAATGTCTGGGAACTTGCAGGTGCCTTGGTGGAAGAGTGGGGTAACATCTCACAGCAAGAACTGGCAAATCTGGTGCAGTCCATGAGGAGGAGATGCACTGCCGTACTTAATGCAGCTGGTGGCCACACCAGATAGTGACTGTTGATTTTGACCCCCCTTTGTTCTGGGACACATTATTCCATTTCTGTTAGTCACATGTCTATGGAACTTGTTCAGTTTTTGTCGAATCTTATGTTCATACAAATATTTACACATGTTAAGTTTGCTGAAAATAACCGCAGTTGACAGTGAGAGGACAGTTTTCTTTTTTTGCTGAGTTTTTATCTCAAATAGTTTATTGTATTCGCCGGTCCTTATATGCGGCGGGTCCGATAATGTTCATCTCAGCTCTGATCAACAAGCCGCATGGCCCACATCCCCTTCCAGCCGTCACTCACCTGCTTCTCTTCGTCCGCTCTTCCTGCACATCTATTTTTTTCCCATCCATTTTTAAAATATAAATTAGCAGGCAATCAGGGATGTAGATGTCTTCTGTTACATTGGAGCAGCCCGCAGAGTGAGCAAAGTTGATACATTGTCTCTTCATCCCTGGTGTAACCAGCAGCATAGGCCAATCTGAGTAGGCTTTGCAAGTTGTCACTCAGCAGTGCCAGAGGGGGAAAACGGATTTCTGACAGTCATGCTTCCAGCTTTAAAGCAAAGAAAAGGCTAGTCTCTAGCTCAAATGGTGTAAAATTAAATAGAACTCATATTACGTTGGAGCATTGTGGTCCACATGGGCCTGCATACCTGTGGAACGCTTTGGACACCTTGTAAATCCCCTGCCCTGGCAAATGAATGCTGTTCTTAATGTTTTGTACACTCCCCTCGAACCTGGGCTGCCCTCCAGTGCTTTGAGAAGGAGGCAAGGATAGAGGACATGAGGAAAGACATTAAGAAATAATCATCTACTGCTGATTGTAATCCAGCCCTATTCTTCCCCTATTGTGTGGTCATCCCAGGTGGAGGAGGAGCTTCTGGAACAGGAGTTCTTAGAACGCTGTTTCCAGGAAATGCTGGAAGAGGAGGATCAGGATTGGTTCATCCCCGCCAGAGACCTTGCCCCTGGGGTGGGGCAGATTCAGCAACAGCTCAACGGGCTATCTGTCTCCAACGGCAACGCAGATGAACTCGCGGTAAGTCCTGTCAGAATGTTTGTCCGTCAGAATGTGTCAATCTGTTTACTCTCTACACGTCGTCGACCAAAACTTCACTATATTTACAGGGCCAGTTTCCCAGACACAAAGTTGACTCCTGGACTAAAAAGCATGTTCAACGGAGATTCTTTATTCAGTCCAGGACAAGGATTCATATTTTGTCCCTTAGAGTTAACCTGAGAGTTAAAAGCCTGACAAGTATTAGCTGTGGAGCGTTATCCACATTCAGTACCTAGATACCGTAGGTAGCCCATCTTCTCCAGCGTTATCCACATTCAGTACCTAGATACCGTAGGTAGCCCATCTTCTCCAGCGTTATCCACATTCAGTACCTAGATACCGTAGGTAGCCCATCTTCTCCAGCGTTATCCACATTCAGTACCTAGATACCGTAGGTAGCCCATCTTCTCCAGCGTTATCCACATTCAGTACCTAGATACCGTAGGTAGCCCATCTTCTCCTGTTGTTTGAGCACAGACACGATACCTCTTCTACTCTTTGGCCCAGTTTCCCCCAAAAGTATTAAGCCTAGTCCTAGACTAAAGACCATGCTGAAAGGAAATTCTCCATTAAAATAGGTTTTTAGTCTGGGACTAGGGTTAATCTGGCGGAGAACCGACCATCAGCTGGAGAAACTATCCTGTGGTGCGTGTTACAATCCGAACCGTCTCCTCTTGTCTGTTTTTAATGTTGAGGGCCTGTTATTTTGACCTGTTCATACAGGTCTGGGTCCTTTTTTGTATGCTCCTATACTAAATCTCTCCTCTCTTTTTACAGCGCAAGAGCAGCTTGAACCCAGAGGCGAAGGAGTTTGTTCCGGGAATGAAATACTAGGGTCCTCCCGCCAGTAGGGGGAACCCTCATAAAGACTCTTTGTGACTGCTGGCTTCCCAGCAGACACCCTTGCACTCGCCTGCTTTTGGGCTGTGTGGGGTACATGGGGTGGGGTTGGAGGGTGGGCTGGGGTATACTCTTCAATAAGCTTTTGGTCGCATTCCTCTGCTCAGACGTTGCATGCATCAACCTATGGTTACGTGCCAAGTCATCTACTGTGCCGTCGGGCACCAGATTGCTATGACATGTGGTTAGGGTTATAAATAAAATACCTATTCAGGAGTTGTAAGATCTGGAATGCGTCAGCACCGTCTGAGTAGGGGAACGCAACCTTTTATTTCCGTTTTGTTCCTATGTGGTTAACTAGGCAAGGGGCAGTGATGGGAGAAGGGTGGGCAGGGGCCATATCAGTATAAAATAATCCTATTGGACAGAATGGGAGGGGCCATCAGTATAAGATGTTCTTATTGGACAGACGGCAGAACTGGAGGTCAGATCTGCGTAGAAAGTTTGGTGTTTATTTTTGTTCTTTCTCCTCAATCTCAAGTGCAGCCGTGTGAGTCTGTCGTCGTGGTGATCGTGGCTGGAGATTTGTCTCTCCCCTGATCATTGTTGCAGTTTCCTTTTTTTGTCTTTTCTCTTTTCTGGGTGTTTTTCTTTTCCTCGGAGGCTGGTTTTAGGGTAGGTAGTGTGTAGGGCGAAGTAGGCTTGGCGAAAGATGGACAGACTGCAGTGTACAGAAGGATTGGATGGGATTTGGCTGCGGGGGCGTAGCTGACCTGCGAGGGATTTCCATGGCAACAATTTCCTTTTTTCGTTTGGTTGATATGTAAAAACTTGAGTTGAAATCCTGTCACAGTGTGCGACTTGCATTAACAAACGAGGACAAAGTATGATGGAATAAAGATCAGGTACCCTCTGGGACTTTGGTGTCTTGTTCATTGTTTTATATACAGGTTTGATTCTGTTATTACATGTCCAGTAACCTGTCATTACCGTAGCTAAAGGACCCCTCAAAAGATCACGCTGTGGGTTTGATAATGTCGACACAAACAAGTATCTCTGAATTGTCAAAATACATTTCAAATGTTTTTTTATTAACCTTTGTCAGGTTGAACATCGAATAGAGACTATGCAGGTCTAATCCTGAAGATGGTTTAGGTCAGTTGTCTCTGTTCTGTCTGTACGCAGGGCTGGTCTTGGGTCTGGACAGGCCAGGGTAGTTCTGCAGCAAAACCAGAGGAACAACATAATGAATTGTATTGTCTTTCCTCCTTTTGCTCAACTGTCTCTGTAAATTATTGAAGTTATCAGTTGTTCATTGTTGGGCTGGGTTTATACTGCAAGTGTAACCTGATCCCAGATACGTTTGTCATCTTGTCAACACCAGTGCTGTCATTGTGAAGCCAAACATGGTATGACGGTGAGGTTGCATGATGGTACAAAAAGACTGGCACTCGCACTACACCAAACCCCTATTCACATCGATGGGAACGCAGTGGAGAAGCTGAACAGCTTGAAGTTCACTGACAATCTGAAATAGTCCAACCACACAGTGTGGTGAAGGCGCACCAGTGCCTCTTCAAACTCTTAAGAGTCTGAAGAAATTTGGCTTGGCCCCTAAGACCATCACAAACTTTTGCAGATGTACAATTGAGAGCATCCAGTCGGGCTGTATCACCGTCTGGTACGGCAACTGCATCGCCCACAACCGCAGGGATCTCCTGGGGGGGGGGGGGGGTCTGCCCAATGCATCACCGGGCGTATACTGCCAGCCCTCCAGGACCCCTACAGCACCCAATGTCACAGGAAGGCCAACAAAAAAATCAAGGACATCAACCACCTGAGCCACAGCCTGTTCACCCCGCTAAGGTGAGGTCACTACAGGTGCATCAAAGCTGGGCCCGAGAGACTGAACAACAACTTCTAAGGCCATCAGACTGTTAAATGGCCATCACTAGCCGGCTACACCCCGGTTACTCAACCCTGCACCACCCCGGTTACTCAACCCTGTACCACCCCGGTTACTCAACCCTGCACCACCCCGGTTACTCAACCCTGCACCACCCCGGTTACTCAACCCTGCACCTTAGAGGCTGCTGCTCTATATACACAGACATGGAATCAATGGTCACTTTAATAATGGAACACTAGTCACTAATAATGTTTACATACTGTTTTACTCATTTCATATGCATATAATGTATTTTAGTCAATGTCACTCCAACATTGCTCACCCTAATTTCTTAATTCCATTATTTTACTTTAAGATTTGTGTGTGTTGTGAATTGCTACATACTACTGCGCTGTTGGAGCTAGGAAAGCAAGCATTTTGCTACACCCGCGATAACATAAATATGTGTATGTGACCAATACGATTTGAAATGTAAACGTTAATGGGGTAGGGACGTCCCGTGGATTCCGGATAGCAAGGGCCCATGTAAATCTCAATCTCTGTGCAGAGCCCTCTGTGCACCACGAGGTGAAAGTCACAGCCTCTACGGAGTGTCTAGTGTGGTGGTGTGTAAGTGCAGCCTTATGTTTACTCTAATAGGGAGCCTTGAAACTGGGTCTTTGTCACAACATTATTTTCAAAGTGCACCATAAGGCCCTGGTCAAAAGTAGTGCCCTACGAAGAGAATATGGTTCCGTTTGGGATATTACCTTCTTAGTGAAGTGCCTCTGATACTCTGAGCAGATGTGTCCTCGGGTCTGGTCTGCGGTGTGGGCACCAGGCTGGTACTCGGTGGTGCAGGGCTCCTTCAGGCCGCTAGGGGGCTTCCTCTGCCCAGGGACGTAGCGATCAGGGCCCTGGTACCGGTCCTGGTACTCTGACACCCAGGCCCTCCTGGATGGATGGTGAAGCATATTAAAGTCTGTCATAAATCGGCCCTAACCTAGCTATGTTTTTTTTAGGGGGTAGATAATCTAGCTATGTTTTTTTAGGGGGTAGATAATTTAGCTATGTTTTTTTTAGGGGGTAGATAATCTAGCTATGTTTTTTTAGGGGGTAGATAATCTAGCTATGTTTTTTTATGGGGTAGATAATCTAGCTATGTTTTTTTAGGGGGTAGATAATCTAGCTATGTAGATAATCTAGCTATGTTTTTTTAGGGGGTAGATAATCTAGCTATGTTTTTTTATGGGGTAGATAATCTAGCTATGTTTTTTTAGGGGGTAGATAATCTAGCTATGTTTTTTTAGGGGGTAGATAATCTAGCTATGTTTTTTTAGGGGGTAGATAATCTAGCTATGTTTTTTTAGGGGGTAGATAATCTAGCTATGTTGTTTTAGGGGGTAGATAATCTAGCTATGTTTTTTTAGGGGGTAGATAATCTAGCAATGTTTGCAGATCTGAAGGTCTGGAGGACAGGTATAAGCAGTAGCGGTGGAGCTGCTAAAATTCCAGAATACTCCCCAACTGGGTTTATTGTGACATCACTTTTACCTCTGGCTATTACAGACGCCAGACTATCTGATGGACATAACCTCTGCAGCACCACTTGACTGTTAATGGGTTGCTGGGTGAAGGGGATTGCTATGAATCACTGTATGTGTGAATCACTATGTAATCTGCCCTGTAGAAGTCTGCAGTTATTATCTATCGCAGTGAACAGATTACAGGAGCTTGAGACAGATGCAAGAAAACTGGCATGGGGTGGAACGAGCTGGAGGAGACTGTCCTGAACAGAGTGCGAAGGAGAGGAGTCGTCCATGGCCTGTGCACCATGGCCTTAGGTAAGTAAGTATGAACAGATCCCTCCTTTCAATCCGTGTCGGTATGTGGATGTGATGTACTGTACCAGTTGAGTGTGGCCTCAGGCAGGATGCACTGCGGGCCTCTCAGTGTGGACGGGTTGTCCCAGTGTGTGTAACTCTGGCTGTAGGTGGTCACACCGTTGAATGGCAGCCCTACACACACGTGGATGAGAGTTATTATGAATAATCCCATATACTGCTTCATACTGCACCTACGTCACAAGTTTAACATGTTATTGCCAATGAGGTTTGGCCAACAGGCTCTCAACAAAGTAGGTGGCTCGGCCTGCATTAAAGCGTCTCAGAGTAGGGAGTGCTGATCTAGGATCAGGGTGGATGGTGGTAGCTCGGCCTGTATTAAAGCGTCTCAGAGTAGGGAGTGCTGATCTAGGATCAGGGTGGATGGTGTTGAGTATTATGTTTCCCCCTACTGGGTGGCTATGGGACCTACCTAGGTGCATGCAGGTTGTACATCCCAAATGGCACCCTATTTGCAATATAGTGCACTACTTTTGACCAAAGCCATATTCCCGATATAGTGCCTATAGGGTTCTGGTCAAAAGTAGTGCACTATATATATATATATACACACACATTAGTGTTCTATTTGGGACATAAGGCTGGTGATAGAAAGCCTACCTAGGTGCATGAGGTTAGACTGGGTGGCTATGGGTATAGAACAGTGTTTAATATATTGTTATGTCTCTATAGGACCTACCTAGGCGCATGAGGTTAGACTGGGTGGCTATGGGTATAGAACAGTGTTTAATATACTGTTATGTCTCTGTAGGACCTACCTAGGCGCATGAGGTTAGACTGGGTGGCTATGGGTATAGAACAGTGTTTAATATATTGTTATGTCTCTATAGGACCTACCTAGGCACATGAGGTTAGACTGGGTGGCTATGGGTATAGAACAGTGTTTAATATATTGTTATGTCTCTATAGGACCTACCTAGGTGCATGAGGTTAGACTGGGTGGCTATGGGTATAGAACAGTGTTTAATATATTGTTATGTCTCTATAGGACCTACCTAGGTGCATGAGGTTAGACTGGGTGGCTATGCGCTGGTTGATCTGGCCTTCCAGCCTAGATGAGTGGGTCATGTCCCGACGGAACTGCTCCGCCCTTAACCGCTCCACCTGCAGCGGGAGCTCCCCATCACTTCCTGTGACAACAGGAACAGGTAGTACACACACATATGTTATTGGTGCTGGTCTATCATCTTGCACTAAAGCGGATAAACTGTGGAGTTATAAGGCCATTCAAAGCCTCAAATAAAAACATGTTGTCAATACAAAATGAACAGGGTATTCCCTCTCTCACCTTCTCCACTGCCGATGTGAGGCAGCTCCACCATGTCCTTGGGTGTCGTTGTGACCCCCAGTGCCGGGTCCCCTGTTGCATGTGTCCATGCCTCTTTCCTGGCAGGGCGGGACGGGAGGGAGTTATGGACTGAGGTTGAGGAGAGAGAGGGAGAGACCGACCTTCGTTCCCCAGAGTCGGAGCTCGAACGCTGTGGTGGTATCTGGCTCTGCCCCTTCTCTGGAGGAGCTGTCCTTTCCACTTGGATCTTACTGAAACTCTCACTGTCCAACGTAGCTGCCCTCACTGTTCTCCCCTTCTGTAGAGAGACACAGAGAGAGAGGGGAGATGGAGAGAAGAGAGACAGAGAGAGGATGAGAGAGAGGGGAGATGGAGAGAAGAGAGACAGAGAGAGAGGAGAGAGAGGGGAGATGGTGAGAAGAGAGATAGAGAGAGAGGATGAGAGAGAGGGGAGATGGAGAGAAGAGACACAGAGAGAGGGGATGAGAGAGAGGGGAGAGGGAGAGAAGAGAGACAGAGAGGGGAGAGAAGAGAGACAGAGAGGGGTGAGAGAGGGGGAGAGAAGAGAGACAGGGAGGGGTGAGAGAGGGAGAGAAGAGAGACAGAGAGAGAGGATGAGAGAGAGGGAGAGACAGAGAGAGAGGATGAGAGAGAGGGGAGATGGAGAGAAGAGAGACAGAGAGAGAGGAGAGAGAGGGGAGATGGAGAGAAGAGAGAGAGGATGAGAGAGAGAGGAGATGGAGAGAAGAGAGACTGAGAGAGAGGGGAGATGGAGAGACAGAGAGAGGGTGAGAGGTGGAGAGAGAGGGGAGACGGAGAGAAGAGAGACAGAGAGAGAGGAGAGAGAGGGGAGATGGAGAGAAGAGAGACAGAGAGAGAGAGGGGAGAGAAGAGAGACAGAGAGAGGGGATGAGAGAGAGGGGAGAGAAGAGAGACTGAGAGAGAGGGGAGAGAAGAGAGACAGAGAGGGGTGAGAGAGAGGGAGAGAAGAGAGACAGAGAGGGGTGAGAGAGAGGGAGAGAAGAGAGACAGAGAGAGAGGATGAGAGAGGGGAGAGGGAGAGAAGAGAGACAGAGAGAGAGGGGAGAGAAGAGAGACAGAGGGGATGAGAGAGAGGGGGAGAAGAGAGACACAGAGAGAGAGGATGAGAGAGAGGGGAGATGGAGAGAAGAGAGACAGAGAGAGGTGGAGAGAGAGAGGGGAGAGAGCGAGGATGAGAGAGAGGGGAGAGGGAGAGACAGAGAGAGGGTGAGAGGTGGAGAGAGGTTGAGAGAGACAGAGAGGGAGGGAAGAGAGGGTGAGAGGTGGAGAGAGGAGGGGAGAGAGAGAGAGAGAGGTTTGAGACTGACTAAGATAAGATAATATCAATGCATCTACCATGAAATGCCCCTAAGGTATGCCAGTCAAGGGACAGGTAAGACAAGTAAGTTAGTTCTTGTGGCTGAGGGACTCACCTGAGTGAAGGCAAAGGCGGGGTTCTGTGGGCCGTTGGTAATCGTCTGGAAACACTGTCTGTAGTACTGAGCCCACATATCCGCCAACTGAGAGACAGACAGGCAGGCAGAAAGACAGACAGACACACAGATAGGAAGACAGGATAGACAGACAGGCAGGCCAAATCAGGGCAGTGTGAATGTGTACAGTTTGTACACTCTAAAAATTAAGAGTACAACAAAGGTTCTTCTACGATCCTCAAAGTTCTTCAAAGAACCGTAGGGTTCTTGGCACTGAAAATTGCCCCCAAAATGTTCTTAGAAGAACCCCATAGCAGGTGGGGTTCATCGAGGAGCCACCTTGGTTCTTGGGGGTTCTTGCAGGAACCTAACTGCCCACCTGAAAAATGTGGATTTGAATTTGAAAGGACAGCAGGTGCAGGCCCTTAACTTAAATGTAAAGATCTCCTCAATTTAAGTAAGGTTTGTCCCTTGTATCATCTAAATGTATATTGTTTTATGATGATACCATCTATCTTTTCATATTTATGCTAATCTTTCTAAAACAGAAAATTGACAATTGAATGGATATAAAACCAACAAAGAGGTGAGAATATGTAGGCTATAAGAATATGTTGAAGGCTAGCTGTATTGGCTGCAGATGACTGAACTGCTCACTTTTGTGTCTGTGACTGCAGGTATACAGAGGAAGAGGCATACAAAGGTATGTCAATTAGTATTGGTATGTTATGCAGATCACATGTACCATCCTCCTCCTTTACCTCTTCAATGAATATCCTATAGGCCTCTACATTATGGACAAGGTATGTGTATGAAAACCATTATCAAAACAGTTTTTTCATTCACATTTACCACAAAAACCAAGGTATGAATACTGTCGTGTGCATGTTTTGTTAATCATCTGTATAATTACTATTTCTGGATTCACAGACTTCACCCTCCCTACACCTCTGTTGAATATAACAGGAAACCTGTTCGATCACCATGCACTGCAAAATCATTCTGGCTGTGGATATGGAGAACATCAACAGGCCAGAGGATATACCCATGTGACTTGGAGCTCTGCTGGGAGTTTACCTCAGATTGAGATGAGTGAATTCTGCTTTGCCACTAAAATCATAATAAACACTGACAATTAAAACATTGTGTTATTGTTATGCTGATGACTAATAATACATTTTAAAAAAGGGGGGGGGGGGGGTACACCAAAAGGTTATTTGAGGATACTTTAAAAGGAGTTATTTGAAGAACTTGGGGTCCCCCACAGTTTCAATTTGAAGAACCCCTAAAGGATACTCCAGGAACCCTTTCCTTTTAGAGTGTATGGCATTAGTATTAGTATACACGTGGAAAAGTGTTGGTGTGTGTGTGAGAGAGAGGGAGAGACAGAGCGAGTTAGTTGTACCTTCTGGTGTGTGGTGCAAGACGGCTCTGCATGCAGCCTGAACAGCCTGAGGTGCCGATCACTGGGGGGCTTGTAGTCAGCCCCATAGGTGCTTTGCTGCCCCACTCTGGCCTGAGGGCCCCGAGACTGGAGGAGAGAAGAGTGGAGAGATGGATGAACCCCCACCTTTAACCAACCAAGAGCATCAGTGAACATGATTCATTCTAGTAAGCATTATGAGACAATCTCATGAATGACCTATTCTTACTCGTTGAATAGCCTAGTGTTTATGTTATGAAAATGATAAAATATGGCAATGATAAACCCGTACTAGACATACCTGAATTTGCCTTAAAGAGTGCATTAAATTGCTCTTGTTCCCTGATATTTAAGATGGTCATTCGTCAAGGATAAATCGGGGTCAACCCTAGCCTAACTAAAACAGGCTACGTGAGACAGTGGCTAAATGTGTGTTGGAAAACTCATAATAGTCTATGTTCCATAGAACGTTGGAACGTTTGAGTCAACATAATATACTTTTATCGATTCCTTAGTTACGCAGCGATATCCTAAATAGGGCGATGTCACAGCGTTCCAAAATAATCTGAGTCTTCGTAGCCGTTCTAAAAACATTGGTCATAAATGAAAGAACAATGAACAATACAAACATCGTAATAAAATCAACCATGAATGGGCGGTTTCACTTCCTTCAGTCTTCACAATACACGTCTTATTCACTGTATGGTTCTCTGTGTAGGCAATTGTTCATTGTATGACATCACAAGGGTTGGTCTTTGTCGATTCAGGTAGTTAGAGGAACGTGCATTAACGCCCTGGACCAGACGTAGTAGCCTGGGGCGGTGAGAAAGGTGTGGACGCGGTCATAATTTCACTGTAGGTTTAGCCTCTGACGTAACGAAAGAAAAGCACACCTACATTTGTCAGGGGGAGAGTTTGACGGTACTGAAATCACAAGTGTAGGATTAGGATACCGTAAACTAACATATATCACAGTCAAATCCAAGTTATTGGTTAAAGTTCAGTTGAATGCCGAGAGACGCTTTGAACATAATGGACACTCATGTGAAAGCAGGACAAGTTTACCTTCAACACAGAAATGTAGAAAAGGTAAGCACGTAACTTTATTTAGCTCACTTAATTGTACACATCCTGGTACCTTACCTATCTTGTTTTTGTGGAATGACAATAAAAGTCAATAGGAACATATTGTATTTATTTAGATTTTGAATGCAGCTTTATAACAGTCTTGTAATGTAAGTTTTTATTTAGTTTTTTTCGAGTGTTTTGATATTGGCTATTGATGTTATCATGTAAACTGCCACCCCCTTGTTTACTCTATGTACTGTGTATGACAGCCATCTAATCCCTCTACCACTCCACTTGACATTTTAAAGTATATGATTGCAGTATACGAGGACATTTACTGTAGCCGAAATGTTGAAGTATTTTTTGCAGAGACAGGCTACGTTGGTAATGGTGTGTGTGTAAAGGTGTGAGGGGGGAACGGATCCTCACATGCGTGTCCAGACACAGTACTGCTCACAGTTTCCTCATGGCACATTCCAACGCAATATGTCCCAAAAGGCACCCTATTCCCTTTTCAGTGCACTCCTTTTGACCAGGACTCACGGGATCTCTGGTCAAAACTAGTGCACTATGTAGGGGATAGGGTGTCATTTGGGATGTAAATGTAAATATGGCTAGGCACACGTAAAACAACGCATGTACTGTACCTGAGCACACATACCTCATCTACCACTGCACCTTTATTTAAAAATAGGCAGATGTGCTGGAGAAGGTGTGGGGGGGGTGATATTCTGAGTCTGTCATTTGACTAATGTGTTGTGGGCGAAATGGGAAAACTAGATACTCACTTTTTTTAAAAATGATTTTTCTCACCCACAAATTTTTCTTCCATTCTCTTGGCCTTTCTCTTTTTCTCCCCATTATTTCTGTCTTCCCTCTCTCCCCTCATCCCCTTTCTTCCCTCCCTCCGCCCTCCCTCCAGAAGTGGAAGCAGCATTGGCTGACTCTCTACCCCTCCAGCCGCTGCGGTGTAGCCAGGCTAGAGCGCCAGGAAGTGGGGGGAGGAGAGCGGGCCGGTCCCTCTGGGGTCTGGAAGCACCAGGACAAAGTTAAGGAGAAGAGGGTGATCCGTCTGTCAGAGGTAAACTTTACTGCTGTACTTGTCTTCCTTACTAGCACTGACTTTGATTAGCTGCATTATTGAGGATTTTTATTTTACTGGCACTGACTGTGATACAGTATGTGGTTGTCTTACCTAACTTAGTTGAATGCACTATAATTGGCTCAGGATATGGACAAGCCTAAGGCCCTGCGAGAGACTAGCGTCCTGTCTAGAGGGCGTACTTTTACATGAAACTGGCTCATGATACAGAAACAGGAGATAGGCCCCTGCTCCTATGAGCTGTTAGAGCTTGCACAAGCCTTACCCCCAATCTATCTCTTTAATGCTGAGTGCCAAGCAGAGACGCACCAAGTCACATTTTTTACAGTCTCAGGATAAGAGTGTCTGCTAATGGAGAAAATGTAAATGTAGGTGATCAGGGTCCTGAGGCTGCCCCCACACGCTGAGGCCTGCCCCAAAGACAACATGGCCGCCTTCTGTGTGGAGACAGGCGGCAGGAGGTACGTCTTCGCAGCGGATAAGGACGACTGCGTGGAGTGGGTGGAGAGGATGTGTAACCTCGCCTTCCAGGTGAGAATAGCCGCTTCTGTTGTTGTCTTGTGACTGTTATGGATCAGTCTCAATTCAACATTTTGACAGTTACAGATCGAAGTAGAATCATACTTTATTAGCATTCAACAACGCTGAATTAGGAATTTGTCTCGGTATTGGTACAAGGCTAACAGCAAACGCCATTATTCACTGGTCTCTCTATCATTAAACTCTTTTCATCACCAAACGGTTATTATATAGAGGATGTGTACACTCTTAGAAAATAGGTTGTAAAAGGGCTCTTCTGCTGACCCCATAGGAGAAACCGGTTTTGTTCCCTGTATAAACCTCTGTAGAAAGGGTTCTACATGGAAGCCAAAGGGGGTTCTCCTTTGGGGACAGCCGAAGAAC
Source organism: Oncorhynchus mykiss (assembly GCF_057628025.1). Lineage (NCBI taxonomy): Eukaryota > Metazoa > Chordata > Actinopteri > Salmoniformes > Salmonidae > Oncorhynchus > Oncorhynchus mykiss. Next base: position 76,043,656 of record NC_143031.1, read on the forward strand.
CCTTTTAAGGTTCTAGATAGCACCTTTTTTTTCTAAGAGTGTAGGTATCTGTGAGGACAGTTCATCTCTGTCTAATGTAAATACATGTCTTGTCTCCCAGGGAGGCTCCACTGGTCAGCAGCCCCAAATTCAGATGGAGGACAACCAGATCTACGTCTCCAGGGAGGAAGGTGAGAAGCACATCAGATATCCTAGTGACCACACAAACTATAACGAACAGCCATTCTTCTGTCTGTTTATGTCTAATGGGCGTATGATTACTGCTGTCTTGGAACAGGTTCTTCTTTTCAAAGATATTACTACGAACAAAGGAAAGATAAACACAAAATATAAAACAAGAAATAGAAATGAACACCGTCCATAGTGCTTCGGTCATGACCGCCACTCTCCCTCCTCTCTCCCCTCAGTTAGTGAGTTCAGGGTGGGTGTGAAGCAGACGGGTGTAGCGATGCGCTGCGGCCTCCAGGGGGAGTACTATTGGCTGCAAGTGGCCCAGGAGGGGCTGGTCCTTAAGGAGGCGGAGACCAGAAAGAGTTTGCAGGACTGGCCCTATCGGCTGATGCGACGCTATGGCAGAGACAAGGTCAGTAGAACCATGGAATTTAGAATCTCATTGAGCCATAGAATTAGATTCCTAATCTGTTACTAGTTTTAATCTAATGCTACTCACTAGTGTCTAATTTCAAGGCCGTCACAGTATGGTACTATGCTGCGCTACAAAGGCAAAACGCAGTAACTACATCATTTTTTGGGACTGCAAATTCTGACTTCAAAGTCTTTTTCTCTCTAAAAAGACAGCAATTTCTGGTACTTCGTGATATGTTCTGATCAACTGGCTTGTTCTTGTGTCAGGAAACAAAATCCCACACTAATCAGATAATATACCTGGCCATTACAACACATCAAAGTTACTGTGTTTGGCCTTTTTAGGGCAGTGTGGGTCCAAAAAAAGGATGTGTCTAAGGATCATTGTAGGGTCATCAGTGTCCAATCAAGAAGGTTGCAGGTTATAATACGTTTGGTGCCCACATTCAGTTATGCAATTTTCCAGTGAACACCTGTGGGAATTTTCTCAAATCATTGTGTCCTCTTGGTTCTCCCACAGTTGACATTCAACATTGAGGCGGGCCGGCGCTGTGACTCTGGACCCGGAACCTTCACCTTTGAGACGTGCCAAGCTGACGTCATCTTCAGCCTCATCGAGACCGCCATACGGGAACAGAAGGCCGTCGCCGGGGACGAATGTGGGCAGGGCGACACTGTGGTTGCTAACCGTAGCCCTAATATGCCTCGTGCTCGTTCACCACTGCCCAAACTACCAGATAGCGCAACCATTTTGGAGGGCAGCTACAGTTTTAAACCAGTATTTTCAAATGCTATTGGCTCAGAGCAGTGTTTGTACTCACAGCCGCCTAATTTGATTGGCTCTGAGGAGTGTCCGTACTCTGAGCCAGCAGACAGTATTAAACCCAAAGCCCCCAGCCTCAACTCCTATCTGACGCCCCCAACAGCCTCCACCCTCACCCCCTCTAATCACTATGTCAACCGAACGGAACCAGTGTACGCCGACCCAGCAGACATCCTCTCACTCACACCCCCGAGATCTACACCACCACCACCCCCGCCCACTTCATCTTCCTGCTCTTATCACCACGACAACAAGCCAGAGCCGGTCTACTCCGAGGTGTACGACCGTGCGAGTCCTCTACCTGACAAGACTCAACAACAGAAACAGAGCCAGGACCAGCGGGGGCAGGAACCTGGCAAAGAGGAACCCATCTATAGTGAGCCTTGTGTGGGGACCCCAGCCAAGGGCCCCAACACTGACCCGTTCGCCCACCTTTACAGCCAGGTCTGCAAGCCAGGCTCTTCATCACCATCTTCATCATCCCCCTCTTCCTCACTGGCCTCCTCTTCCTCCTCATCATCATCGTCGTTGACCATTACCAGGACCTTGGCCACCAGGAGGCCCACTGCTGGACGCCAGTCACCAGAGGTCATCTATGAAAACATGGGGTTCATTTAGGATACTCTGCTGCGTCTGAAATGGCACCCTATTGCCCTTTAAGGTGCACTACTTCTGATCAGCGCCCATAAGGATATATTCAGACCAATACACACATTCACTCATTTCACAATGTTATTGTCTACTTACTTTATTTATTGAACTTGTTTTCACATACAGAATCATTGTTTTTTCTTATGATGTAATAACTTTTGTATAACGTGTTATGAATATCAATATTGCACACCAGTGTAATGAACATGGGAGAGGGAGAAAAGAGCCACAGAGATCTTCCCGAAGTCTGTCAGTGGTCGATGTAAATGTTTTGAAACAGTGTTAGCCGCCGCCTCCTCCCCAACAGAAACCAATGACTTCCGCTCAGTCTCACATCCTTTTCCTCATTTACTTTGTTTTACTGATGTGATTCAATAAAACAACAATGGGTGTGTATCCAGTAACTCTCCTTCCACTATTTGTTTTGTGCATTGATCATTTAATTATTATTATTTTTTAAATTGTGCCCCTCAATAAATTAGACTACTGTTCATTTCAATGCTGTTTACATGGGAATATGTGAACATTGATTTTGGTTGTGGGCGTGTATTGACGTGTGGTTTAGTGAGATTTGAACGCTTCCTGGTTTAACACATTGTAATAGTTCTATTACATACTGTACTGTACCTGACCTGGAGGCTATAAGTAGCCTATTATACCGTGTTAGAAATAGCACCAAATCGGACACCGAATAGGTAGGTGAGAATAAAAAAATACGCCGTATTTTGATACACTTGAACCGTACTTTTTTGTTTTCTTGGTTTCTGTAGGCGCTTCGTTCCCCCCTGTCATCCACTTTTGATAGAACGCCCCGAGCGTTTTAATGATGCGTAACTGACGCGCGGTCATCAACGGACATTCTCCCTGATGTCACTTCTCAACATGCGGACCACCTGTTTTATGGCCGTGATCTTGTGGCTCACAACTGGTTCATCTCGTTGTCAAACACCAATTCCCAATGTTCACGGAGGTGAGTACAGTACAGTTGGACAAACGGCCTCTCTCTCTCTACATACAAAATGTATAGCAATTTTAAAATGTATCGCAATTCCTAATGGATACGGTAACGTTATGGAGGCTACAATCTAATTAGTCATAGCAATGCAAATGATGTTGCCTAGCAAACAAGTACATTTGTAAGAAGTCTATTATCAGCACCCAGTGTGGTTTTGGTTGGCTAATTTATTCATCTGGGAGTGGAAATGGTTAATTACTTAATCCAACATTTAACCAGATGGGAAGGTTTGAGGCATGGTCGAGAAATGCCCATTAAACAACACCTTTAAAATGACTGAAGACAGGCGTGTCATTTCACTGCTGTTTTCACTAAGTACCTGGAATAATGCAGAGTGAGTATAGACTGGGGTTACAGTGTTATCCTAGTTTTGCCTGCTTTCATGGAAAGATAGGCCTAGGCTATAGGTCTTAGATTGTAATACAGAGAATGTGGAGGATTAAGATGCCCCACTCTTTGTGGTGTGCGTGTGTGTGTGTGTTAACACACAAATGCAACAAGGAGCAGTTTACCGGACACATATTGAGCCTATGTCACGGACGAAATAGCAAACGCAAAGGAGAGTTTAGCCCCAAAATTGTCTACCTAAATCAGCATTGAGTGACTGTTGAGTAGGGGTTTATTTATTACGCTGATTCTGTTGCAAAACATTTCTTAAACGGAATGAAATGGGGAGGGACCTAACTGAATTTGTCCAATAGAAACCATTTTTTGTTGTTTGGACTAATTATTGCACCCCAGCTCTGGGTAGCAGCCGACAGACCACAAGAGTGTTTCTCAGTAGAGGAAGTGACACAATTACTGATGCTTAGATATGGTTCCCTAAAAGTCCCTGTAAGTCAGTCTCATCCTTCGCACATTCACTCAAAGGTCAAAGGCAAATAAATGGGGTGGAGGAGGGGAGTCTATATATTACGGCGCCCTGGTCCAAAGTAGTGCACTGTAGGAAATAGCCATTTGGGGCACATCCCTAATGTTATGTCCTGTTCTCCTCAGGGTTAGGTGCAGTTCTGGGGGTGTCCAATGCCAGCGTCCTCCTGCAAGACCTCAGCTCTGAGACACTCTACCTGGGAGCCAGAGGCTCCATCCTGGCCCTGCACACCTCCAACCTCACCTGGAAACACCCATCAGTGAGAGAGAAAGGGAGGGAGAGACAAAGATGGGGGAGGGGGGAGGGACAGAGACATAAGAGGAAGTAGGGAGGGACAGGGAGATAAGAGGGCGGGGGAAGGGAGGGACAGGGAGATAAGAGGGCGGAGGAAGGGAGGGACAGGGAGATAAGAGAGCGGAGGGAGGGACAGGGAGATAAGAGGGCGGAGGGAGGGAGGGACAGGGAGATAAGAGAGCGGAGGGAGGGACAGGGACATAAGAGGATGGAGGGAGGGACAGGGAGATAAGAGGGCGGAGGGAGGGAGGGACAGGGAGATAAGGGAGGGAGGGACAGGGACATAAGAGGACGGAGGGAGGGACAAGGAGATAAGAGGACGGAGGGAGGGACAAGGAGATAAGAGGGCGGAGGGAGGGATGGACAGGGAGATAAGAGGGGGAGGGACAGGGAGATAAGAGGGAGATGGGAGAGCGGAGGGAGGGATGGACAGGGAGATAAGAGGGGGAGGGACAGGGAGATGGGAGGGAGGGAAGGAAGGAGGGACAGAGAGATAAAAGGGCAGAGGGAGGGACAGGGAGATAAGAGGGGGAGGTACAGAGAGATGGGAGGGACAGAAAGATGGGAGGGGGGAGACTTCTTCACTTGACTGTCTGTGTGTGCACGGTTATCTGTGCATATTTCCACTCTTGATCTTAGCTAACTGGCAGTGAAACGAGTGTGTATTTGTTTCAGTGTTTTCATGATGGGAGTATTCATGAACACAAAACCATAGAAAAACCTACGTCTTACCTGGGACAAACACACTATGCCAGACATTGATTAAACCTAGTCCTGGACAACTTTCTCAATAGAGATTCTCCACTGACACTGCTTTTTAGTCCAGTACTGGGCTTAACCTGATGTTTAACTGTGTGATGTAACTGTATGCGTTTGTGTGTTCTCTCTTTGACTTCCGTCTCTGTCTCTGCAGATTAAGTGGGAGGCAACAGAAGAGGAGAGGAAGTCCTGTATGGGTAAAGGCAAGAGAGAGGTGAGCAGCGTGGGGTGCTCTTGATCTGTGTGTGTGTGTGTGTGTGTATGTGTGTGTATGTGTGTGTGTGTGTGTGTGTGTGTGTGTGTGTGTGGTAAGAGATGACAGTGGCGGCTGGTGGGAGGAGCTATAGAAGGACAGGCTCATTGTAATTGCTGGAATGCAATAGATGGAACGGAGTCAGACATGTGGTTTCCATATGTTTGATTTGTTTGATAACATTCCATTCCAGCCATTACAATGAGCCTGTCCTCCTATAGCTCCTCCCACCGTCCTCGCTGCTCTGTAGTGTATCTACGTGGTTAAAGGTGTCGGTGAGATGCCATGCTTCACACCCATCACCTTTGCCTTTTGTCATACTCATCTATGTCATGATGTATGATACCGTTACCATAACGACTGCTTTACTGACTCTTCAGCTTCCTGTCAACAACACATCACATCCTGTATGTTTGGCTTTCAGATGACTTTTCACTTTGTATCTGGTCATCTTCAAAGACTGATAAACAGAAGCATGACTTACCTTAAATAGTCAGGGAGTTAGAGTTCTTCACTACCGTTTATTCAATGGGAGTAATATGAAAACCAACCTTGGCCTGTACACATTGTGTTCCTGGCACCTGAGTTGATAAACCCTGCATTGTACTTCTGATTATAACCATATTTTATTGATCTGTTTAGAGCCAGGTTCTCCTTATCTAGGATCATGCTATCTACCCCAAATCCTAACCTTAGCCATTATGGTGAGGAATGTAAACTGACCTGAGATCTGTGTCTAGAGGCAACTTTATCCTGCTCTGTTATGGCCCTGTGGTAAGAAGAAGTTGTCAAACATGCTTCAGCCTAGCTTAAACTAAAAGGCAATCAGGGACTTGAAAATCCCCAAAATATTCCTTATCCCAGGGCACTTGAACTGTTTCCGCATATCAAATCAAATCAATTTTATTTATATAGCCCTTCTTACATCAGCTGATATCTCAAAGTGCTGTACAGAAACCCAGCCTAAAACCCCAAACAGCAAGCAATGCAGGTGTAGTAGCACAGTGGCTAGGAAAAACTCCCTAGAAAGGCCAAAACCAAGGATGAAACCTAGAGAGGCTATGAGGGGTGGCCAGTCCTCTTCTGGCTGTGCCGGGTGGAGATTATAACAGAACATGGCCAAGATGTTCAAATGTTCCTAAATGACCAGCATGGTCAAATAATAATAATCACAGTAGCTGTCAAGGGTGCAGCAAGTCAGCACCTCAGGAGTAAATGTCAGTTGGCTTTTCATAGTCGATCATTAAGAGTATCTCTTCCACTCCTGCTGTCTCTAGAGAGTTGAAAACAGCAGGTCTGGGACAGGTAGCACGTCCAGTGCAGGTCAGGATTCCATAGCCGCAGGCAGAACAGTTGAAACTGGAGCAGCAGCACGGCCAGGTGGACTGGGGACAGCAAGGAGTCATCATGCCAGGTAGTCCTGAGGCATGGTCCTAGGGCTCAGGTCCTCCGAGAGAGAGAAAGAAAGAGAGAATTAGAGAGAGCATACTTAAATTCACACAGGACACCGGATAAGACAGGAGAAGTACTCCAGATATAACAGACTGACCCTAGCCCCCCGACACATAAACTACTGCAGCATAAATACTGGAGGCTGAGACAGGAGGGGTCAGGAGACACTGTGGCCCCATCGATGATACCCCCGGACAGGGCCAAACAGGCAGGATATAACCCCACCCACTTTGCCAAAGCACAGCTCCCACACCACTAGAGGGATATCTTCAACCACCAACTTACCATCCTGAGACAAGGCCGAGTATAGCCCACAAAGATCTCTGCCACGGCACAACCCAAGGGGGGGCGCCAACCCAGACAGGAAGATCACATCAGTGACTCAACCCACTCAAGTGATGCACCCCTCCTAGGGACGGCATGGAAGAGCACCAGTAAGTCAGTGACTCAGGCTCTGTAATAGGGTTTGAGGCAGAGAATCCCAGTGGAGAGAGAGGAACCGACCAGCCAGAGACAGCAAGGGTGGTTCTTTGCTCCATAGATCGTAAAGAATTAGAGATACAAACAGGCTTACGTTTTCCCCATCTGGTAATCTTAAATGGCACCCTAGTCCCCTATTCAGTGCACCACTTTTGACCAGGGCCTATAGGGGAGAATAGGATGCTGTTTGAGACATGTTTCTTTGTCTCCCTCTACAGGATGACTGTTATAACTACATCTGTCTGCTGGAGGTTCTGAAGGATGGAAGGATCTACGTCTGTGGCTCCTACGCCTACAATCCCAAGTGTGCTTTCATTGTCAGTCACGTTCTCTCTCCTCTGTCGCTTCTCATACTCTACACCTATATTATCATTATTATTATTATACTCTACACCTATATTATCATTATTATTATTATACTCTACACCTATATTATCATTAATATTCATATACTCTACACCTATATTATCATTATTATTAATATACTCTACACCTATATTATCATTATTATTATTAATATACTCTACACCTATATTATTATTATACTCTACACCTATATTATTATTATACTCTACACCTATATTATTATTATTATACTCTACACCTATATTATTATTATACTCTACACCTAAATTATTATTATACTCTACACCTATATTATTATTATACTCTACACCTATATTATCATTATTATTATTATACTCTACACCTATATTATTATTATACTCTACACCTATATTATTATTATACTCTACACCTAAATTATTATTATACTCTACACCTATATTATTATTATACTCTACACCTATATTATCATTATTATTATTATACTCTACACCTATATTATTATTATACTCTACACCTATATTATTATTATACTCTACACCTATATTATCATTATTATTGTTATACTCTACACCTATATTATCATTATTATTATTATACTCTACACCTATATTATCATTATTATTAATATACTCTACACCTATATTATCATTATTATTATTATACTCTACACCTATATTATCATTATTATTATTATACTCTACACCTATATTATTATTATTTGTATTATTATTATGATACTGTACACCTATATTATTTTTATTATTATTACATCCTATACCTATAATATTATTATGATACTCTACACCTATATTATTATTATACCCTACACCTATATTATTATTATACTCTACATCTATATTATTATGATACTCTACACCTATATTATTATTATACTCTACATCTATATTATTATGATACTCTACACCTATATTATTTTTATTATTATTACATCCTATACCTATAATATTATTATTATACCCTACACCTATATTATTATTATTGGTATTATTATTATACTCTACACCTATATTATTATTATTATACTCTACACCTATATTATTATTATTATACTCTACACCTATATTATTATTATTATACTCTACATCTATATTATTATTATTATACTCTACACCTATATTATTTTTATTATTATTACATCCATATTATTATGATACTCTACACCTATATTATTATTATACTCTACACCTATATTATTATTATACTCTACACATATAATATTATTATTATTATACTCTACACCTATATTATCATTATTATTATTATACTCTACACCTATATTATCATTATTATTATTATACTCTACACATATAATATTATTATTATTATTATACTCTACACCTATATTATCATTATTATTATTATACTCTACACCTATATTATTATTATACTCTACACCTATATTATTATTATACTCTACACCTATATTATCATTATTATTATTATACTCTACACCTATATTATTATTATTATTATTATACTCTACACCTATAATATTATGATACTCTACACCTATATTATTATTATACTCTACACCTATATTATTATTATACTCTACACCTATATTATTATTATTATTATGATACTCTACACCTATATTATTATTATACTCTACACCTATATTATTATTATACTCTACACCTATATTATTATTATACTCTACACCTATATTATTATTATTATACTCTACACCTATATTATTATTATACTCTACACCTATATTATTATTATACTCTACACCTATAATATTATTATACTCTACACCTATATTATTATTATTATACTCTACACCTATATTATTATTATACTCTACACCTATAATATTATTATACTCTACACCTATATTATTATTATACTCTACACCTATATTATTATTATACTCTACACCTATAATATTATTATACTCTACACCTATATTATTATTATTATACTCTACACCTATATTATTATTATACTCTACACCTATATTATTATTATACTCTACACCTATATTATTATTATACTCTACACCTATATTATTATTATACTCTACACCTATAATATTATTATACTCTACACCTATATTATTATTATTATACTCTACACCTATATTATTATTATTATTATTATACTCTACACCTATATTATTATTATACTCTACACCTATATTATTATTATGATACACCTGCTAGATGCTCGTTAACTGTTGTGGTGAAAGACATGTTATTCATTAAGCTCATGTATTTAGTTGACAGGCTTACACACATGATGTTCACGTCACAGGAGGTGGGACCTTAATTGGGGAGACCAGGCTCGTGGTAATGGCTGGAGCGGAATCAGTGGAACCAAATCAAATACATCAAACATATGGTCTCCATGTGTTTGATGCCGTTCCATTTGCGCCGTTCCAGACATTACTATGAGCCGTCCTCCCCTCAGCAGCCTCCACTGGTTCACATACACTACTAAATATAGACTGTGTGTGTGTTCAGGACCCAGTGACGTTTGTCCTAGTGAAGGAAGGTGGTGACAAAGTGAAGATGGAGAATGGGAAGGGGAAGTGTCCTTATGATCCCAGACAACCTCACACTGCTGTTACTGCAGGTTAGACACACACAATGCTGTTACTGTAGGTTAGACACACACTGCTGTTACTGCAGGTTAGACACACACACTGCTGTTACTGAAGGTTAGACACACACACTGCTGTTACTGTAGGTTAGACACACACACTGCTGTTACTGCAGGTTAGACACACACACTGCTGTTACTGCAGGTTAGACACACACACTGCTGTTACTGTAGGTTAGACACACACACTGCTGTTACTGTAGGTTAGACACACACTGCTGTTACTGCAGGTTAGACACACACACTGCTGTTACTGTAGGTTAGACACACACTCTGCTGTTACTGCAGGTTAGACACACACACTGCTGTTACTGTAGGTTAGACACACACTGCTGTTACTGCAGGTTAGACACACACTGCTGTTACTGCAGGTTAGACACACACACTGCTGTTACTGTAGGTTAGACACTCACACTCACAAACACGCTCACACTCTATCACATCCTGTCTATGTGTGTACTGTAGATGGAGTGCTGTACACCGCCTCCCCTTCTAACTTCCTGGGCACGATGTTTGACATCACCAGGGCAACAGGTCAAGAGGTGCACGTACATCAGTCCATCAACTGGCTCAGTGGTGAGACCCATCTGTCAATCACACACACTCCCAATGCATGTTGGGAAAGATGATAAAATACTTCTACTGTCCAAACTTCTGTAACACCAAACAACAACAGAATGTGTCCAATGAAGAGTTTAACTCAGGATGTGGTTTAGCAGTGTGGTGTTACTTACCTAATGAGTTCTCTTTGATGATGGTCTACATCTTTAACCATCCACGTGTTTTATGCCAGTAAAGTCATACCGTATAAAATAAACATCACCACAGCTCTGATGGAAACAGGATGTTTTGGTACAGTTTTATAAATGCTAACAGATAACTTGTCCGTTGGACATGGTGGGATCTTTTTGTGGCGGTAGAATGAAGGATGTGAGAAGTGAAGATGGAAACATCTTTATATGCTAGTATTGATGTAACAACCATCATAAGTAAACTGGGAGTCATGGTTGTGTGGTCCTCCCACTACGACTCGGGAAGTCATGCAGTTTATTAGGCTATAACTGAAAGTGCAAGGTGATTTTGACGCTCTTTTCCAATAAATATCGAGGGTCTTATTCTGGTGACGTGATGATCGATGCTTGACTGCAGTTTGACAAATACAAATGTTCTTGCTCTTATCGATAGTAATCTCATCATGTAGACTAGTGTTGCCACACTGTATCTGTGAGCTGTTGGCTAGAACGCTCGTGCCAAGACCAGAATATGCACATTTGCTACTTAACCTAACCTGAGATATAACTATCGGTACAGTTGAAAATGGAAACACATTGAACTTTACATTTTTATTCGGTACATGAAAACTTAAGCGAAAAATAATGTTTTGTGTGTCTACATCATCACACATTGATTTTTATCAGCATTTTTGTGTTTTGTGACAGTTTAGTGGAAACACCACTGATGAGAAAATGTGCAAGTTTGTCTGGGGCTACAAGGAAAATGTGAACCGTCGGGGGTGTTGAGGACTGGAGCTGGGAAGCACGACACACAATATGTCATTAATATGTCATTCTCTGATGAGTCCAGATCCAGAGTTTGTGAGTTCGGCCCTGGTCAGGGAGAGTCCTGGAGATGATGATAAAATCTACTTCTTCTTCACGGAGAACGCCTTAGAGTACGACCTTTACACCAAGGTCAGGGTCACACGGTTGGCCAGAGTCTGCAAGGTGAGATACATATCTCTCTCTGTCTGTCTGTCTCTCTTTCCTCTCTTTCTCTCTCTCTCCCTCTATTTTGCTCATGTGTGCTTTGACTCGTGCTCTCTCTCCATCCTTCTCATCCCCCTCTCCCCCATCCCTTTCCCTATCTGCTAGGGAGACGAGGGGGGCTCTAAGACCCTGCAGAAGCGCTGGACCAGTTTCCTGAAGGCTCAGCTGATGTGTCAGGACCGGGACAGTGGCCAGCACTACACCGTCCTGACCCACGCCTACCCCCTGGAACACCGCCTGGGAGACCCCAGCAGCACACACTTCTACACCCTCTTCACCTCCCAGGGGTAAGAGGGGAAGAGAGAGGGAGGGAGTAGGGGTAGAGATGGGGAGAGAGGGAGGTAGAGGAGGAGTAGAGATGGGAAATGGGGTGGAGAGTGAATGAGAGAGAGGACATATTGCGAGGGAAAGAGAGAGGAGAATCACTAAAATATGAATATTATGTTAGTGACTCATACGGACGGCATTACTGCAATTAACATGTTAATGTGTGTGTGTGTGTGTGTTTAGGAAAGGAGAGCGCGTGTCAGCAGTGTGTGTGTACAGCCTGGCTGACATCACCAAGGTGTTTGCGACGGGAGGCTTCAGAGATATGAAGAGGAACTGTGTGAACAGTGGCAGCTCTGAGTCTGTACCCGACCCCCGACCTGGACAGGTATTCACCAGACTCACCTGGGTTGTATTTATTAGGGCATGCAATGGAAAACATTTTAAAAACGTTCTGCAACGGATAGTGAAAGTTAGTGCTTCTTTCGAAAATGAGTGTTTCTTTGTTATTGGACGGATCCAGGTAGTCATTTTCCATTTCAGGGTTATTATCATATAGTGTCCTAGTATGTCCATCATCGTCATAACCCAGTGAACTGTTCTCTGTTCCCCCTCAGTGTGTCAACGATGTCCTGAGAGCCCGGGGTTACAACTCCTCCTTCGACATGCCCGACCGCGTGCTGCAGTTTGCCAAGGAACATCCTCTGTTGACGAACACTGTGGATGCAGCGCCCCTTCTGGTGAGGAGGGGAACCACATACACCAGGATCACAGCCACCAACATCTCCAACAGTGATGCTGCCCTACTACATCTGGGAACAGGTGAGAGAGAAAAACATCAAGTAATCGATAGACCAGGCAGTTAATTGACTATGCTGAACATATCAGAAAATGCTCTCATTTTGTGGTTGATGATGTTCTGTGGTGTGAATTGATGTGTGTTTTCACACAGATCAGGGGGAGTTACACAGTGTGTCTATTGTTGGTCGTACTGCTACTCTGCTGCAGGAGATTCCTCTGACAACCTCAGCAGAGCCCGTCAACAACATCCTCATACACCAGGTATCAGACACACACACACACACACACGCGCGCGCACACACACACACACACACACACACACACACTCAGACACACTCAGACAGACACACAGACATCTTTAACCCTTTGCTCCCTCCCAGGGCCATGTGGTGGTGGGCTCCCCCTCCTCTCTGTCCCTTGTGCCAGTAGAGGGGTGCAGGGTGTACTCCAGCTGTCAGGTGTGTGCCCGGGCAGCAGGATTAGGTTGTGCGTGGGACGTCAACACGAGAGCCTGTGTTGCGGAGTGAGTCTACATAGCATTCTCTTTGTGGGGGTTTGAGTCTCTTTCTCTCTCTCTCTCTCTTTCTCTCTCTCTCTCTCTCTCTCTCTCTCTCTCTCTCTCTCTCTCTCTCTCTCTCTCTCTCTCTCTCTCTCTCTCTCTCTCTCTCTCTCTCTCTCTCTTTCTCTTTCTCTCTCTCTCTCTCTCTCTCTCTCTCTCTCTCTCTCTCTCTCTCTCTCTCTCTCTCTCTCTCTCTTTCTCTCTCTCTCTTTCTCTCTTTCTCTCTCTCTCTCTGAATTCAATTCAAAGGCTTTATCGGCATGGGAAACATATGTTAAGGCCCTCCTTGGTAGGCCTCTCTCTATTTCTGTCTCTGTCTCTCTGTCTCTATGCCTGTCTCTGTCTCTCACTCTCTATGTCTGTCTCTGTCTCCCACTCTGTCAATTCAATTTCAATTTAAGGGGCTTTATTGGCATAGGATACATATGTTTACATTGCCAAAGGAAGTCAAATAGATAATAAACAAAAGTGAAATAAACAATAAAAAGTTTACATTTAACAGAACACTCCAAAAGAATAAAGACATTTTAAGTGTCATAATATGTCTAAATATACACTGTTGTAATGATGTGCAAAAAGGGAAATAAATCAACATAAATATAGGTTGTTTCTCTCTGTCTCTCCCTCTCCCTCCCTCCTGCTGTCCAGAACATTGCTTTATCTTCCTTCCTTTCAAACCAGTTGTTTCACTGTCACCCTCACATCTCACCGTCTCTCGTTGCTCTTCCTCTGTTCTCAGATCTCCAGTGCAGAGGGAGTCAGAGGACCCTTTGAAGGTGTGTGGCACTGGAGAGGGTGAGTACGAACACTATTCCACTATTAAACAGGTTGATTGGAATTGTAGTGCTAGAGGCGCACTACAGACCCTTGTTTGATTCCAGGCTGTATCACAACCGGCCGTGATTGGGAGTCCCATAGGGCGGCGCACATTTGACCCAGCATCGTCTGGTTTAGGGTCTGGCCGGGGTAGGCCGTTATTGTCAATAAGAATTTGTTCTTAACTGACTTGTATAGTTAAATAAAGGTTAAAAAATATATATATAATAATTATATCAGTTATATTCCACTATTACCCATGCATAAGGTTCTTATATCACATCTATTCCACTATTAAACATGCATACAGCCCTCATACCACATCTATTCCACTATTAAACATGCATACAGCCCTCATACCACATCTATTCCACTATTAAACATGCATACAGCCCTCATACCACATCTGGTCCACTATTAAACATGCAAACAGCATCTATTCCACTATTAAACATGCATACAGCCCTCATACCACATCTATTCCACTATTAAACATGCATACAGCCCTCATACCACATCTATTCCACTATTAAACATGCATACAGCCCTCATACCACATCTATTCCACTATTAAACATGCATACAGCACTCATACCACATCTATTCCACTATTAAACATGCATACAGCCCTCATACCACATCTATTCCACTATTAAACACATCCACCAAATCTACAACATTTCCAAACAGAATTAGGACGATCTCTCGCTCTTCCTCTCATCTAGTAACTCCCTCCCTCCTCTTGACCATACTTTCTATCTCTCCCTTTCTCTCTCTTTTACTCTCCATCCTTCCTTCTCACTCCTCCTCTCCCTCCAACTCCTCTTTCTCTCTCTGCTTCTGCCTCTCTCTGTCATCTCTCCCACCCCCTTCCCATCTCAGGTCGTTGTTCCCCTGTGGTGAAGGAGCTGCGTGTGAAGATGGGCCTGGTGGTCCTCCTCCCCTGTGACCACCCCCATCTCTCCCCTCTCCCCTGCGTCTGGGAGCACCCCCAGGGCCGCCACACCCAGCAGCACCACTCCCACCTGGAGGTCACCGTCTCCGGATCCAGCCTGGGCCTCTACTCCTGCCGCTGCTCAGTCCAGGGTGATTATTCCTGGGGTAGCGAACCCTGCCTCACAGCCTCCTACCAGCTCATCATGGAGGACCTCAGTGTCGAAGGCAGGGTGGACCCGGGGCTGTCGAGATCACCGGTATGGGTGTACATCTCCTATGTCCTGCTGGGGGTGCTGGTTGGAGCTTTAGGAGCCACTGTGTTCCTGAAGAGGCTGTGCTGGAGAGCAGCCCAGCACATCCCATTAGAGGACAGAAATGGGGGGGGAGCCAATCAAGGACAGCAGGGGCGGGGCCCCACCTGCTATGAGAATAAGCTGGTGATGGGTGACACGTCGGGCGGCCAATCGGGAGAGGGCGTTTTGTGAAGAGATGTCCAGAATTGACTTAATTGAAGGGAGTGTTTTGCCAGATGCGGCTTAGAGACTACTTTCTCTGAGGCTTTCTTTCTTTCTGTGTCTCTTTCTGTCTCTCTCTCTGTGTCTCTGTCTCTCTCTCTGTGTCTCTCTGCTTCTCTGTAACCAGGTTTCCATCCAACCTTTTTATGTGAGTAAAACATGTCACGACAGGCCTGATGGAAACAGCAAATTTTTGGGTAAACTTTCAATATGTCGACAAAACAAAATACGCTTGACAAGGTGGGATCGTTTTGTGTCTGTAAAGGGAATTATGTGAGAAACGGCGGTGGAAACACCACCTTTATAGGCAGATATTGATGTGATAACCATCATATCGATGCGATGGCATGTTGTGTGGTCCTCACACTACTACTCAGACAAGCATGCAGTTTATTAGCCTACAGATGAAATAAGTAATGATGAACTTCACAGGGAGGTGATGAGCTTGATGCTCCTTTCCAATAAATATCCAGGGTCCTATTCTGGTGACATGATGATCGATGCTTGGCTGCCGTTTGACAAATAAAACAAATCTTACTCTTATCAATAACATTGTCATGTAGACAAGCTTACCCCACTGTATCTGCCAGCTGCTGGCTACAGCGTACATACAAGGACCAGAGTGGGCACATTTGCTATTTATCGCAACACAGTTGAAAATTCGATGAAAGCCCGTCATCACCCACTGTCATCACTCACTGTCAGCACCCACTGTCATCACCCACTGTCAGCACCCACTGTCAGCACCCACTGTCATCACCCACTGTCATCACCCACTGGCATCACACACTGGCATCACCCACTGTCATCACCCACTGTCATCACCCACTGTCATCACCCACTGTCAGCACCCACTGTCAGCACCCACTGGCATCACCAACTGGCATCACCCACTGTCATCACCCACTGGCATCACCCACTGGCATCACCCACTGTTTCCAAGTCAATTTGGTGGAAACTCGGCACTGGTGGGAAAATGTGCATATTTTCCTTATGGATATTTTACAAAATTCACATGAAAATCTGTCACCAGTTGGATTGAAACCAAGCTAGTGACATCGCAGGGTAGGATTAAAAGTGAAAAAGATGGTGATTTCCAAACCGGCAACCAGTTTCTAGCCAGCGGGAGGGTATATACCTGCTCCCCACGTCACCACAAATCTCAGTGTTTGATGAAAATCACTGTTTTTCAAATGTTTTTGCTTTTAATGTCATTGGCTAGAACGTTATATATTTTTAGACAAAACGTAAAAATGCCGCGTTTTCATATGTTTAGACTCTGGCATTGTGCTGGAGATAATAAACATGAGGATGACAACATGTTTAGACTCTGGCATTGTGCTGGAGATAATGAACATGAGGATGACAACATGTTTAGACTCTGGCATTGTGCTGGAGATAATGAACATGAGGATGACAACATGTTTAGACTCTGGCATTGTGCTGGAGATAATGAACATGAGGATGACAACATGTTTAGACTGGCATTTTGCTGGAGATAATGAACATGAGGATGACAACATGTTTAGACTGGCATTGTGCTGGAGATAATGAACATGAGGATGACAACATGTTTAGACTGGCATTTTGCTGGAGATAATGAACATGAGGATGACAACATGTTTAGACTCTGGCATTGTGCTGGAGATAATGAACATGAGGATGACAACATGTTTAGACTCTGGCATTGTGCTGGAGATAATGAACATGACAACATGTTTAGACTCTGGCATTGTGCTGGAGATAATGAACATGAACATGACAACATGTTTAGACTCTGGCATTGTGCTGGAGATAATGAACATGAACATGACAACATGTTTAGACTCTGGCATTGTGCTGGAGATAATGAACATGAACATGACAACATGTTTAGACTCTGGCATTGTGCTGGAGATAATGAACATGAACATGACAACATGTTTAGACTCTGGCATTGTGCTGGAGATAATGAACATGAGGATGACAACATGTTTAGACTCTGGCATTGTGCTGGAGATAATGAACATGAGGATGACAACATGTTTAGACTCTGGCATTGTGCTGGAGATAATGAACATGAGGATGACAACATGTTTAGACTCTGGCATTGTGCTGGAAATCATGAACATGAGGATGACAACATGTTTAGACTCTGGCATTGTGCTGGAGATAATGAACATGACAACATGTTTAGACTCTGGCATTGTGCTGGAGATAATGAACATGAGGATGACATCATGTTTAGACTCTGGCATTGTGCTGGAGATAATGAACATGAGGATGACAACATGTTTAGACTCTGGCATTGTGCTGGAGATAACAAACATGAGGATGACATCATGTTTAGACTCTGGCATTGTGCTGGAGATAATGAACATGAGGATGACATCATGTTTAGACTCTGGCATTGTGCTGGAGATAATGAACATGACAACATGTTTAGACTCTGGCATCGTGCTGGAGATAATGAACATGAGGATGACAACATGTTTAGACTGGCATTGTGCTGGAGATAATGAACATGAGGATGACAACATGTTTAGACTCTGGCATTGTGCTGGAGATAATGAACATGAACATGACAACATGTTTAGACTCTGGCATTGTGCTGGAGATAATGAACATGAACATGACAACATGTTTAGACTCTGGCATTGTGCTGGAGATAATGAACATGACAACATGTTTAGACTCTGGCATTGTGCTGGAGATAATGAACATGGGGATGACAACATGTTTAGACTCTGGCATTGTGCTGGAGATAATGAACATGAGGATGACAACATGTTTAGACACTGGCATTGTGCTGGAGATAATGAACATGAGGATGACAACATGTTTAGACTCTGGCATTGTGCTGGAGATAATGAACATGAGGATGACAACATGTTTAGACTCTGGCATTGTGCTGGAGATAATGAACATGAGGATGACAACATGTTTAGACTCTGGCATTGTGCTGGAGATAATGAACATGAGGATGACATCATGTTTAGACTCTGGCATTGTGCTGGAGATAATGAACATGAGGATGACATCATGTTTAGACTCTGGCATTGTGCTGGAGATAATGAACATGAGGATGACAACATGTTTAGACTCTGGCATTGTGCTGGAGATAATGAACATGAGCATGACAACATGTTTAGACTCTGGCATTGTGCTGGAGATAATGAACATGAGGATGACATCATGTTTAGACTCTGGCATTGTGCTGGAGATAATGAACATGAGGATGACAACATGTTTAGACTCTGGCATTGTGCTGGAGATAATGAACATGAGGATGACAACATGTTTAGACTCTGGCATTGTGCTGGAGATAATGAACATGAGGATGACAACATGTTTAGACTCTGGCATTGTGCTGGAGATAATGAACATGAGGAGGACAACATGTTTAGACTCTGGCATTGTGCTGGAGATCATGAACATGAGGATGACAACATGTTTAGACTCTGGGATTGTGCTGGAGATAATGAACATGAGGATGACAACATGTTTAGACTCTGGCATTGTGCTGGAGATAATAAACATGAGGATGACAACATGTTTAGACTCTGGCATTGTGCTGGAGATAATGAACATGAGGATGACAACATGTTTAGACTCTGGCATTGTGCTGGAGATAATGAACATGAGGATGACAACATGTTTAGACTCTGGCATTGTGCTGGAGATAATGAACATGAGGATGACAACATGTTTAGACTGGCATTTTGCTGGAGATAATGAACATGAGGATGACAACATGTTTAGACTCTGGCATTGTGCTGGAGATAATGAACATGAGGATGACAACATGTTTAGACTCTGGCATTGTGCTGGAGATAATGAACATGACAACATGTTTAGACTCTGGCATTGTGCTGGAGATAATGAACATGAACATGACAACATGTTTAGACTCTGGCATTGTGCTGGAGATAATGAACATGAACATGACAACATGTTTAGACTCTGGCATTGTGCTGGAGATAATGAACATGAACATGACAACATGTTTAGACTCTGGCATTGTGCTGGAGATAATGAACATGAACATGACAACATGTTTAGACTCTGGCATTGTGCTGGAGATAATGAACATGAGGATGACAACATGTTTAGACTCTGGCATTGTGCTGGAGATAATGAACATGACAACATGTTTAGACTCTGGCATTGTGCTGGAGATAATGAACATGAGGATGACATCATGTTTAGACTCTGGCATTGTGCTGGAGATAATGAACATGAGGATGACAACATGTTTAGACTCTGGCATTGTGCTGGAGATAACAAACATGAGGATGACATCATGTTTAGACTCTGGCATTGTGCTGGAGATAATGAACATGAGGATGACATCATGTTTAGACTCTGGCATTGTGCTGGAGATAATGAACATGACAACATGTTTAGACTCTGGCATTGTGCTGGAGATAATGAACATGAGGATGACAACATGTTTAGACTGGCATTGTGCTGGAGATAATGAACATGAGGATGACAACATGTTTAGACTCTGGCATTGTGCTGGAGATAATGAACATGAACATGACAACATGTTTAGACTCTGGCATTGTGCTGGAGATAATGAACATGAACATGACAACATGTTTAGACTCTGGCATTGTGCTGGAGATAATGAACATGACAACATGTTTAGACTCTGGCATTGTGCTGGAGATAATGAACATGGGGATGACAACATGTTTAGACTCTGGCATTGTGCTGGAGATAATGAACATGAGGATGACAACATGTTTAGACACTGGCATTGTGCTGGAGATAATGAACATGAGGATGACAACATGTTTAGACTCTGGCATTGTGCTGGAGATAATGAACATGAGGATGACAACATGTTTAGACTCTGGCATTGTGCTGGAGATAATGAACATGAGGATGACAACATGTTTAGACTCTGGCATTGTGCTGGAGATAATGAACATGAGGATGACATCATGTTTAGACTCTGGCATTGTGCTGGAGATAATGAACATGAGGATGACATCATGTTTAGACTGGCATTGTGCTGGAGATAATGAACATGAGGATGACAACATGTTTAGACTCTGGCATTGTGCTGGAGATAATGAACATGAGCATGACAACATGTTTAGACTCTGGCATTGTGCTGGAGATAATGAACATGAGGATGACATCATGTTTAGACTCTGGCATTGTGCTGGAGATAATGAACATGAGGATGACAACATGTTTAGACTCTGGCATTGTGCTGGAGATAATGAACATGAGGATGACAACATGTTTAGACTCTGGCATTGTGCTGGAGATAATGAACATGAGGATGACAACATGTTTAGACTCTGGCATTGTGCTGGAGATAATGAACATGAGGAGGACAACATGTTTAGACTCTGGCATTGTGCTGGAGATCATGAACATGAGGATGACAACATGTTTAGACTCTGGGATTGTGCTGGAGATAATGAACATGAGGATGACAACATGTTTAGACTCTGGCATTGTGCTGGAGATAATAAACATGAGGATGACAACATGTTTAGACTCTGGCATTGTGCTGGAGATAATGAACATGAGGATGACAACATGTTTAGACTCTGGCATTGTGCTGGAGATAATGAACATGAGGATGACAACATGTTTAGACTCTGGCATTGTGCTGGAGATAATGAACATGAGGATGACAACATGTTTAGACTCTGGCATTGTGCTGGAGATAATGAACATGAGGATGACAACATGTTTAGACTCTGGCATTGTGCTGGAGATAATGAACATGAGGATGACAACATGTTTAGACTGGCATTGTGCTGGAGATAATGAACATGAGGATGACAACATGTTTAGACTCTGGCATTGTGCTGGAGATAATGAACATGAGGATGACATCATGTTTAGACTCTGGCATTGTGCTGGAGATAATGAACATGCGGATGACATCATGTTTAGACTCTGGCATTGTGCTGGAGATAATGAACATGAGGATGACAACATGTTTAGACTCTGGCATTGTGCTGGAGATAATGAACATGAGGATGACATCATGTTTAGACTCTGGCATTGTGCTGGAGATAATGAACATGAGGATGACAACATGTTTAGACTCTGGCATTGTGCTGGAGATAATGAACATGAGGATGACAACATGTTTAGACTCTGGCATTGTGCTGGAGATAATGAACATGAGGATGACAACATGTTTAGACTCTGGCATTGTGCTGGAGATAATGAACATGAACATGACAACATGTTTAGACTCTGGAATTCAATAAGAATTTGTTCTTAACTGACTTGTATAGTTAAATAAAGGTTAAAAAATATATATATAATAATTATATCAGTTATATTCCACTATTACCCATGCATAAGGTTCTTATATCACATCTATTCCACTATTAAACATGCATACAGCCCTCATACCACATCTATTCCACTATTAAACATGCATACAGCCCTCATACCACATCTATTCCACTATTAAACATGCATACAGCCCTCATACCACATCTATTCCACTATTAAACATGCATACAGCCCTCATACCACATCTATTCCACTATTAAACATGCATACAGCCCTCATACCACATCTATTCCACTATTAAACATGCATACAGCCCTCATACCACATCTGGTCCACTATTAAACATGCAAACAGCATCTATTCCACTATTAAACATGCATACAGCCCTCATACCACATCTATTCCACTATTAAACATGCATACAGCCCTCATACCACATCTATTCCACTATTAAACATGCATACAGCCCTCATACCACATCTATTCCACTATTAAACATGCATACAGCCCTCATACCACATCTATTCCACTATTAAACATGCATACAGCCCTCATACCACATCTATTCCACTATTAAACACATCCACCAAATCTACAACATTTCCAAACAGAATTAGGACGATCTCTCGCTCTTCCTCTCATCTAGTAACTCCCTCCCTCCTCTTGACCATACTTTCTATCTCTCCCTTTCTCTCTCTTTTACTCTCCATCCTTCCTTCTCACTCCTCCTCTCCCTCCAACTCCTCTTTCTCTCTCTGCTTCTGCCTCTCTCTGTCATCTCTCCCACCCCCTTCCCATCTCAGGTCGTTGTTCCCCTGTGGTGAAGGAGCTGCGTGTGAAGATGGGCCTGGTGGTCCTCCTCCCCTGTGACCACCCCCATCTCTCCCCTCTCCCCTGCGTCTGGGAGCACCCCCAGGGCCGCCACACCCAGCAGCACCACTCCCACCTGGAGGTCACCGTCTCCGGATCCAGCCTGGGCCTCTACTCCTGCCGCTGCTCAGTCCAGGGTGATTATTCCTGGGGTAGCGAACCCTGCCTCACAGCCTCCTACCAGCTCATCATGGAGGACCTCAGTGTCGAAGGCAGGGTGGACCCGGGGCTGTCGAGATCACCGGTATGGGTGTACATCTCCTATGTCCTGCTGGGGGTGCTGGTTGGAGCTTTAGGAGCCACTGTGTTCCTGAAGAGGCTGTGCTGGAGAGCAGCCCAGCACATCCCATTAGAGGACAGAAATGGGGGGGGAGCCAATCAAGGACAGCAGGGGCGGGGCCCCACCTGCTATGAGAATAAGCTGGTGATGGGTGACACGTCGGGCGGCCAATCGGGAGAGGGCGTTTTGTGAAGAGATGTCCAGAATTGACTTAATTGAAGGGAGTGTTTTGCCAGATGCGGCTTAGAGACTACTCTCTCTGAGGCTTTCTTTCTTTCTGTGTCTCTTTCTGTCTCTCTCTCTGTGTCTCTGTCTCTCTCTCTGTGTCTCTCTGCTTCTCTGTAACCAGGTTTCCATCCAACCTTTTTATGTGAGTAAAACATGTCACGACAGGCCTGATGGAAACAGCAAATTTTTGGGTAAACTTTCAATATGTCGACAAAACAAAATACGCTTGACAAGGTGGGATCGTTTTGTGTCTGTAAAGGGAATTATGTGAGAAACGGCGGTGGAAACACCACCTTTATAGGCAGATATTGATGTGATAACCATCATATCGATGCGATGGCATGTTGTGTGGTCCTCACACTACTACTCAGACAAGCATGCAGTTTATTAGCCTACAGATGAAATAAGTAATGATGAACTTCACAGGGAGGTGATGAGCTTGATGCTCCTTTCCAATAAATATCCAGGGTCCTATTCTGGTGACATGATGATCGATGCTTGGCTGCCGTTTGACAAATAAAACAAATCTTACTCTTATCAATAACATTGTCATGTAGACAAGCTTACCCCACTGTATCTGCCAGCTGCTGGCTACAGCGTACATACAAGGACCAGAGTGGGCACATTTGCTATTTATCGCAACACAGTTGAAAATTCGATGAAAGCCCGTCATCACCCACTGTCATCACTCACTGTCAGCACCCACTGTCATCACCCACTGTCAGCACCCACTGTCAGCACCCACTGTCAGCACCCACTGTCATCACCCACTGGCATCACACACTGGCATCACCCACTGGCATCACCCACTGTCATCACCCACTGTCAGCACCCACTGTCAGCACCCACTGGCATCACCAACTGGCATCACCCACTGTCATCACCCACTGGCATCACCCACTGGCATCACCCACTGTTTCCAAGTCAATTTGGTGGAAACTCGGCACTGGTGGGAAAATGTGCATATTTTCCTTATGGATATTTTACAAAATTCACATGAAAATCTGTCACCAGTTGGATTGAAACCAAGCTAGTGACATCACAGGGTAGGATTAAAAGTGAAAAAGATGGTGATTTCCAAACCGGCAACCAGTTTCTAGCCAGCGGGAGGGTATATACCTGCTCCCCACGTCACCACAAATCTCAGTGTTTGATGAAAATCACTGTTTTTCAAATGTTTTTGCTTTTAATGTCATTGGCTAGAACGTTATATATTTTTAGACAAAACGTAAAAATGCCGCGTTTTCATATGTTTAGACTCTGGCATTGTGCTGGAGATAATAAACATGAGGATGACAACATGTTTAGACTCTGGCATTGTGCTGGAGATAATGAACATGAGGATGACAACATGTTTAGACTCTGGCATTGTGCTGGAGATAATGAACATGAGGATGACAACATGTTTAGACTCTGGCATTGTGCTGGAGATAATGAACATGAGGATGACAACATGTTTAGACTGGCATTTTGCTGGAGATAATGAACATGAGGATGACAACATGTTTAGACTGGCATTGTGCTGGAGATAATGAACATGAGGATGACAACATGTTTAGACTGGCATTTTGCTGGAGATAATGAACATGAGGATGACAACATGTTTAGACTCTGGCATTGTGCTGGAGATAATGAACATGACAACATGTTTAGACTCTGGCATTGTGCTGGAGATAATGAACATGAACATGACAACATGTTTAGACTCTGGCATTGTGCTGGAGATAATGAACATGAACATGACAACATGTTTAGACTCTGGCATTGTGCTGGAGATAATGAACATGAACATGACAACATGTTTAGACTCTGGCATTGTGCTGGAGATAATGAACATGAGGATGACAACATGTTTAGACTCTGGCATTGTGCTGGAGATAATGAACATGAGGATGACAACATGTTTAGACTCTGGCATTGTGCTGGAGATAATGAACATGAGGATGACAACATGTTTAGACTCTGGCATTGTGCTGGAAATCATGAACATGAGGATGACAACATGTTTAGACTCTGGCATTGTGCTGGAGATAATGAACATGACAACATGTTTAGACTCTGGCATTGTGCTGGAGATAATGAACATGAGGATGACATCATGTTTAGACTCTGGCATTGTGCTGGAGATAATGAACATGAGGATGACAACATGTTTAGACTCTGGCATTGTGCTGGAGATAACAAACATGAGGATGACATCATGTTTAGACTCTGGCATTGTGCTGGAGATAATGAACATGAGGATGACATCATGTTTAGACTCTGGCATTGTGCTGGAGATAATGAACATGACAACATGTTTAGACTCTGGCATTGTGCTGGAGATAATGAACATGAGGATGACAACATGTTTAGACTGGCATTGTGCTGGAGATAATGAACATGAGGATGACAACATGTTTAGACTCTGGCATTGTGCTGGAGATAATGAACATGAACATGACAACATGTTTAGACTCTGGCATTGTGCTGGAGATAATGAACATGAACATGACAACATGTTTAGACTCTGGCATTGTGCTGGAGATAATGAACATGACAACATGTTTAGACTCTGGCATTGTGCTGGAGATAATGAACATGGGGATGACAACATGTTTAGACTCTGGCATTGTGCTGGAGATAATGAACATGAGGATGACAACATGTTTAGACACTGGCATTGTGCTGGAGATAATGAACATGAGGATGACAACATGTTTAGACTCTGGCATTGTGCTGGAGATAATGAACATGAGGATGACAACATGTTTAGACTCTGGCATTGTGCTGGAGATAATGAACATGAGGATGACAACATGTTTAGACTCTGGCATTGTGCTGGAGATAATGAACATGAGGATGACATCATGGTTAGACTCTGGCATTGTGCTGGAGATAATGAACATGAGGATGACATCATGTTTAGACTCTGGCATTGTGCTGGAGATAATGAACATGAGGATGACAACATGTTTAGACTCTGGCATTGTGCTGGAGATAATGAACATGAGCATGACAACATGTTTAGACTCTGGCATTGTGCTGGAGATAATGAACATGAGGATGACATCATGTTTAGACTCTGGCATTGTGCTGGAGATAATGAACATGAGGATGACAACATGTTTAGACTCTGGCATTGTGCTGGAGATAATGAACATGAGGATGACAACATGTTTAGACTCTGGCATTGTGCTGGAGATAATGAACATGAGGATGACAACATGTTTAGACTCTGGCATTGTGCTGGAGATAATGAACATGAGGAGGACAACATGTTTAGACTCTGGCATTGTGCTGGAGATCATGAACATGAGGATGACAACATGTTTAGACTCTGGGATTGTGCTGGAGATAATGAACATGAGGATGACAACATGTTTAGACTCTGGCATTGTGCTGGAGATAATAAACATGAGGATGACAACATGTTTAGACTCTGGCATTGTGCTGGAGATAATGAACATGAGGATGACAACATGTTTAGACTCTGGCATTGTGCTGGAGATAATGAACATGAGGATGACAACATGTTTAGACTCTGGCATTGTGCTGGAGATAATGAACATGAGGATGACAACATGTTTAGACTCTGGCATTGTGCTGGAGATAATGAACATGAGGATGACAACATGTTTAGACTCTGGCATTGTGCTGGAGATAATGAACATGAGGATGACAACATGTTTAGACTGGCATTGTGCTGGAGATAATGAACATGAGGATGACAACATGTTTAGACTCTGGCATTGTGCTGGAGATAATGAACATGAGGATGACATCATGTTTAGACTCTGGCATTGTGCTGGAGATAATGAACATGCGGATGACATCATGTTTAGACTCTGGCATTGTGCTGGAGATAATGAACATGAGGATGACAACATGTTTAGACTCTGGCATTGTGCTGGAGATAATGAACATGAGGATGACATCATGTTTAGACTCTGGCATTGTGCTGGAGATAATGAACATGAGGATGACAACATGTTTAGACTCTGGCATTGTGCTGGAGATAATGAACATGAGGATGACAACATGTTTAGACTCTGGCATTGTGCTGGAGATAATGAACATGAGGATGACAACATGTTTAGACTCTGGCATTGTGCTGGAGATAATGAACATGAACATGACAACATGTTTAGACTCTGGAATTCAATAAGAATTTGTTCTTAACTGACTTGTATAGTTAAATAAAGGTTAAAAAATATATATATAATAATTATATCAGTTATATTCCACTATTACCCATGCATAAGGTTCTTATATCACATCTATTCCACTATTAAACATGCATACAGCCCTCATACCACATCTATTCCACTATTAAACATGCATACAGCCCTCATACCACATCTATTCCACTATTAAACATGCATACAGCCCTCATACCACATCTATTCCACTATTAAACATGCATACAGCCCTCATACCACATCTATTCCACTATTAAACATGCATACAGCCCTCATACCACATCTATTCCACTATTAAACATGCATACAGCCCTCATACCACATCTGGTCCACTATTAAACATGCAAACAGCATCTATTCCACTATTAAACATGCATACAGCCCTCATACCACATCTATTCCACTATTAAACATGCATACAGCCCTCATACCACATCTATTCCACTATTAAACATGCATACAGCCCTCATACCACATCTATTCCACTATTAAACATGCATACAGCCCTCATACCACATCTATTCCACTATTAAACATGCATACAGCCCTCATACCACATCTATTCCACTATTAAACACATCCACCAAATCTACAACATTTCCAAACAGAATTAGGACGATCTCTCGCTCTTCCTCTCATCTAGTAACTCCCTCCCTCCTCTTGACCATACTTTCTATCTCTCCCTTTCTCTCTCTTTTACTCTCCATCCTTCCTTCTCACTCCTCCTCTCCCTCCAACTCCTCTTTCTCTCTCTGCTTCTGCCTCTCTCTGTCATCTCTCCCACCCCCTTCCCATCTCAGGTCGTTGTTCCCCTGTGGTGAAGGAGCTGCGTGTGAAGATGGGCCTGGTGGTCCTCCTCCCCTGTGACCACCCCCATCTCTCCCCTCTCCCCTGCGTCTGGGAGCACCCCCAGGGCCGCCACACCCAGCAGCACCACTCCCACCTGGAGGTCACCGTCTCCGGATCCAGCCTGGGCCTCTACTCCTGCCGCTGCTCAGTCCAGGGTGATTATTCCTGGGGTAGCGAACCCTGCCTCACAGCCTCCTACCAGCTCATCATGGAGGACCTCAGTGTCGAAGGCAGGGTGGACCCGGGGCTGTCGAGATCACCGGTATGGGTGTACATCTCCTATGTCCTGCTGGGGGTGCTGGTTGGAGCTTTAGGAGCCACTGTGTTCCTGAAGAGGCTGTGCTGGAGAGCAGCCCAGCACATCCCATTAGAGGACAGAAATGGGGGGGGAGCCAATCAAGGACAGCAGGGGCGGGGCCCCACCTGCTATGAGAATAAGCTGGTGATGGGTGACACGTCGGGCGGCCAATCGGGAGAGGGCGTTTTGTGAAGAGATGTCCAGAATTGACTTAATTGAAGGGAGTGTTTTGCCAGATGCGGCTTAGAGACTACTCTCTCTGAGGCTTTCTTTCTTTCTGTGTCTCTTTCTGTCTCTCTCTCTGTGTCTCTGTCTCTCTCTCTGTGTCTCTCTGCTTCTCTGTAACCAGGTTTCCATCCAACCTTTTTATGTGAGTAAAACATGTCACGACAGGCCTGATGGAAACAGCAAATTTTTGGGTAAACTTTCAATATGTCGACAAAACAAAATACGCTTGACAAGGTGGGATCGTTTTGTGTCTGTAAAGGGAATTATGTGAGAAACGGCGGTGGAAACACCACCTTTATAGGCAGATATTGATGTGATAACCATCATATCGATGCGATGGCATGTTGTGTGGTCCTCACACTACTACTCAGACAAGCATGCAGTTTATTAGCCTACAGATGAAATAAGTAATGATGAACTTCACAGGGAGGTGATGAGCTTGATGCTCCTTTCCAATAAATATCCAGGGTCCTATTCTGGTGACATGATGATCGATGCTTGGCTGCCGTTTGACAAATAAAACAAATCTTACTCTTATCAATAACATTGTCATGTAGACAAGCTTACCCCACTGTATCTGCCAGCTGCTGGCTACAGCGTACATACAAGGACCAGAGTGGGCACATTTGCTATTTATCGCAACACAGTTGAAAATTCGATGAAAGCCCGTCATCACCCACTGTCATCACTCACTGTCAGCACCCACTGTCATCACCCACTGTCAGCACCCACTGTCAGCACCCACTGTCATCACCCACTGGCATCACCCACTGTCATCACCCACTGGCATCACACACTGGCATCACCCACTGGCATCACCCACTGTCATCACCCACTGTCATCACCCACTGTCAGCACCCACTGTCAGCACCCACTGGCATCACCAACTGGCATCACCCACTGTCATCACCCACTGGCATCACCCACTGTTTCCAAGTCAATTTGGTGGAAACTCGGCACTGGTGGGAAAATGTGCATATTTTCCTTATGGATATTTTACAAAATTCACATGAAAATCTGTCACCAGTTGGATTGAAACCAAGCTAGTGACATCACAGGGTAGGATTAAAAGTGAAAAAGATGGTGATTTCCAAACCGGCAACCAGTTTCTAGCCAGCGGGAGGGTATATACCTGCTCCCCACGTCACCACAAATCTCAGTGTTTGATGAAAATCACTGTTTTTCAAATGTTTTTGCTTTTAATGTCATTGGCTAGAACGTTATATATTTTTCGACAAAACGTAAAAATGCCGCGTTTTCATATGTTTAGACTCTGGCATTGTGCTGGAGATAATAAACATGAGGATGACAACATGTTTAGACTCTGGCATTGTGCTGGAGATAATGAACATGAGGATGACAACATGTTTAGACTCTGGCATTGTGCTGGAGATAATGAACATGAGGATGACAACATGTTTAGACTCTGGCATTGTGCTGGAGATAATGAACATGAGGATGACAACATGTTTAGACTGGCATTTTGCTGGAGATAATGAACATGAGGATGACAACATGTTTAGACTCTGGCATTGTGCTGGAGATAATGAACATGAGGATGACAACATGTTTAGACTGGCATTTTGCTGGAGATAATGAACATGAGGATGACAACATGTTTAGACTCTGGCATTGTGCTGGAGATAATGAACATGAGGATGACAACATGTTTAGACTCTGGCATTGTGCTGGAGATAATGAACATGACAACATGTTTAGACTCTGGCATTGTGCTGGAGATAATGAACATGAACATGACAACATGTTTAGACTCTGGCATTGTGCTGGAGATAATGAACATGAACATGACAACATGTTTAGACTCTGGCATTGTGCTGGAGATAATGAACATGAGGATGACAACATGTTTAGACTCTGGCATTGTGCTGGAGATAATGAACATGAGGATGACAACATGTTTAGACTCTGGCATTGTGCTGGAGATAATGAACATGAGGATGACAACATGTTTAGACTCTGGCATTGTGCTGGAGATAATGAACATGAGGATGACAACATGTTTAGACTCTGGCATTGTGCTGGAAATCATGAACATGAGGATGACAACATGTTTAGACTCTGGCATTGTGCTGGAGATAATGAACATGACAACATGTTTAGACTCTGGCATTGTGCTGGAGATAATGAACATGAGGATGACATCATGTTTAGACTCTGGCATTGTGCTGGAGATAATGAACATGAGGATGACAACATGTTTAGACTCTGGCATTGTGCTGGAGATAACAAACATGAGGATGACATCATGTTTAGACTCTGGCATTGTGCTGGAGATAATGAACATGAGGATGACATCATGTTTAGACTCTGGCATTGTGCTGGAGATAATGAACATGACAACATGTTTAGACTCTGGCATTGTGCTGGAGATAATGAACATGAGGATGACAACATGTTTAGACTGGCATTGTGCTGGAGATAATGAACATGAGGATGACAACATGTTTAGACTCTGGCATTGTGCTGGAGATAATGAACATGAACATGACAACATGTTTAGACTCTGGCATTGTGCTGGAGATAATGAACATGAACATGACAACATGTTTAGACTCTGGCATTGTGCTGGAGATAATGAACATGACAACATGTTTAGACTCTGGCATTGTGCTGGAGATAATGAACATGGGGATGACAACATGTTTAGACTCTGGCATTGTGCTGGAGATAATGAACATGAGGATGACAACATGTTTAGACACTGGCATTGTGCTGGAGATAATGAACATGAGGATGACAACATGTTTAGACTCTGGCATTGTGCTGGAGATAATGAACATGAGGATGACAACATGTTTAGACTCTGGCATTGTGCTGGAGATAATGAACATGAGGATGACAACATGTTTAGACTCTGGCATTGTGCTGGAGATAATGAACATGAGGATGACATCATGTTTAGACTCTGGCATTGTGCTGGAGATAATGAACATGAGGATGACATCATGTTTAGACTCTGGCATTGTGCTGGAGATAATGAACATGAGGATGACAACATGTTTAGACTCTGGCATTGTGCTGGAGATAATGAACATGAGCATGACAACATGTTTAGACTCTGGCATTGTGCTGGAGATAATGAACATGAGGATGACATCATGTTTAGACTCTGGCATTGTGCTGGAGATAATGAACATGAGGATGACAACATGTTTAGACTCTGGCATTGTGCTGGAGATAATGAACATGAGGATGACAACATGTTTAGACTCTGGCATTGTGCTGGAGATAATGAACATGAGGATGACAACATGTTTAGACTCTGGCATTGTGCTGGAGATAATGAACATGAGGAGGACAACATGTTTAGACTCTGGCATTGTGCTGGAGATCATGAACATGAGGATGACAACATGTTTAGACTCTGGGATTGTGCTGGAGATAATGAACATGAGGATGACAACATGTTTAGACTCTGGCATTGTGCTGGAGATAATGAACATGAACATGACAACATGTTTAGACTCTGGCATTGTGCTGGAGATAATGAACATGAGGATGACAACATGTTTAGACTCTGGCATTGTGCTGGAGATAATGAACATGAGGATGACAACATGTTTAGACTCTGGCATTGTGCTGGAGATAATGAACATGAGGATGACAACATGTTTAGACTCTGGCATTGTGCTGGAGATAATGAACATGAGGATGACAACATGTTTAGACTCTGGCATTGTGCTGGAGATAATGAACATGAGGATGACAACATGTTTAGACTGGCATTGTGCTGGAGATAATGAACATGAGGATGACAACATGTTTAGACTCTGGCATTGTGCTGGAGATAATGAACATGAGGATGACATCATGTTTAGACTCTGGCATTGTGCTGGAGATAATGAACATGCGGATGACATCATGTTTAGACTCTGGCATTGTGCTGGAGATAATGAACATGAGGATGACAACATGTTTAGACTCTGGCATTGTGCTGGAGATAATGAACATGAGCATGACAACATGTTTAGACTCTGGCATTGTGCTGGAGATAATGAACATGAGGATGACATCATGTTTAGACTCTGGCATTGTGCTGGAGATAATGAACATGAGGATGACAACATGTTTAGACTCTGGCATTGTGCTGGAGATAATGAACATGAGGATGACAACATGTTTAGACTCTGGCATTGTGCTGGAGATAATGAACATGAGGATGACAACATGTTTAGACTCTGGCATTGTGCTGGAGATAATGAACATGAGGATGACAACATGTTTAGACTCTGGCATTGTGCTGGAGATAATGAACATGAGGATGACAACATGTTTAGACTCTGGCATTGTGCTGGAAATCATGAACATGAGGATGACAACATGTTTAGACTCTGGCATTGTGCTGGAGATAATGAACATGACAACATGTTTAGACTCTGGCATTGTGCTGGAGATAATGAACATGAGGATGACATCATGTTTAGACTCTGGCATTGTGCTGGAGATAATGAACATGAGGATGACAACATGTTTAGACTCTGGCATTGTGCTGGAGATAACAAACATGAGGATGACATCATGTTTAGACTCTGGCATTGTGCTGGAGATAATGAACATGAGGATGACATCATGTTTAGACTCTGGCATTGTGCTGGAGATAATGAACATGACAACATGTTTAGACTCTGGCATTGTGCTGGAGATAATGAACATGAGGATGACAACATGTTTAGACTGGCATTGTGCTGGAGATAATGAACATGAGGATGACAACATGTTTAGACTCTGGCATTGTGCTGGAGATAATGAACATGAACATGACAACATGTTTAGACTCTGGCATTGTGCTGGAGATAATGAACATGAACATGACAACATGTTTAGACTCTGGCATTGTGCTGGAGATAATGAACATGACAACATGTTTAGACTCTGGCATTGTGCTGGAGATAATGAACATGGGGATGACAACATGTTTAGACTCTGGCATTGTGCTGGAGATAATGAACATGAGGATGACAACATGTTTAGACACTGGCATTGTGCTGGAGATAATGAACATGAGGATGACAACATGTTTAGACTCTGGCATTGTGCTGGAGATAATGAACATGAGGATGACAACATGTTTAGACTCTGGCATTGTGCTGGAGATAATGAACATGAGGATGACAACATGTTTAGACTCTGGCATTGTGCTGGAGATAATGAACATGAGGATGACATCATGTTTAGACTCTGGCATTGTGCTGGAGATAATGAACATGAGGATGACATCATGTTTAGACTCTGGCATTGTGCTGGAGATAATGAACATGAGGATGACAACATGTTTAGACTCTGGCATTGTGCTGGAGATAATGAACATGAGCATGACAACATGTTTAGACTCTGGCATTGTGCTGGAGATAATGAACATGAGGATGACATCATGTTTAGACTCTGGCATTGTGCTGGAGATAATGAACATGAGGATGACAACATGTTTAGACTCTGGCATTGTGCTGGAGATAATGAACATGAGGATGACAACATGTTTAGACTCTGGCATTGTGCTGGAGATAATGAACATGAGGATGACAACATGTTTAGACTCTGGCATTGTGCTGGAGATAATGAACATGAGGAGGACAACATGTTTAGACTCTGGCATTGTGCTGGAGATCATGAACATGAGGATGACAACATGTTTAGACTCTGGGATTGTGCTGGAGATAATGAACATGAGGATGACAACATGTTTAGACTCTGGCATTGTGCTGGAGATAATGAACATGAACATGACAACATGTTTAGACTCTGGCATTGTGCTGGAGATAATGAACATGAGGATGACAACATGTTTAGACTCTGGCATTGTGCTGGAGATAATGAACATGAGGATGACAACATGTTTAGACTCTGGCATTGTGCTGGAGATAATGAACATGAGGATGACAACATGTTTAGACTGGCATTGTGCTGGAGATAATGAACATGAGGATGACAACATGTTTAGACTCTGGCATTGTGCTGGAGATAATGAACATGAGGATGACAACATGTTTAGACTGGCATTGTGCTGGAGATAATGAACATGAGGATGACAACATGTTTAGACTCTGGCATTGTGCTGGAGATAATGAACATGAGGATGACATCATGTTTAGACTCTGGCATTGTGCTGGAGATAATGAACATGCGGATGACATCATGTTTAGACTCTGGCATTGTGCTGGAGATAATGAACATGAGGATGACAACATGTTTAGACTCTGGCATTGTGCTGGAGATAATGAACATGAGCATGACAACATGTTTAGACTCTGGCATTGTGCTGGAGATAATGAACATGAGGATGACATCATGTTTAGACTCTGGCATTGTGCTGGAGATAATGAACATGAGGATGACAACATGTTTAGACTCTGGCATTGTGCTGGAGATAATGAACATGAGGATGACAACATGTTTAGACTCTGGCATTGTGCTGGAGATAATGAACATGAGGATGACAACATGTTTAGACTCTGGCATTGTGCTGGAGATAATGAACATGAGGAGGACAACATGTTTAGACTCTGGCATTGTGCTGGAGATCATGAACATGAGGATGACAACATGTTTAGACTCTGGGATTGTGCTGGAGATAATGAACATGAGGATGACAACATGTTTAGACTCTGGCATTGTGCTGGAGATAATGAACATGAGGATGACAACATGTTTAGACTCTGGCATTGTGCTGGAGATAATGAACATGAGGATGACAACATGTTTAGACTCTGGCATTGTGCTGGAGATAATGAACATGAGGATGACAACATGTTTAGACTCTGGCATTGTGCTGGAGATCATGAACATGAGGATGACAACATGTTTAGACTCTGGGATTGTGCTGGAGATAATGAACATGAGGATGACAACATGTTTAGACTCTGGCATTGTGCTGGAGATAATGAACATGAGGATGACAACATGTTTAGACTCTGGCATTGTGCTGGAGATAATGAACATGAGGATGACAACATGTTTAGACTCTGGCATTGTGCTGGAGATAATGAACATGAGGATGACAACATGTTTAGACTCTGGCATTGTGCTGGAGATAATGAACATGAGGATGACAACATGTTTAGACTCTGGCATTGTGCTCGAGATAATGAACATGAGGATGACAACATGTTTAGACTCTGGGATTGTGCTGGAGATAATGAACATGAGGATGACAACATGTTTAGACTCTGGCATTGTGCTGGAGATAATGAACATGAGGATGACAACATGTTTAGACTCTGGCATTGTGCTGGAGATAATGAACATGAGGATGACAACATGTTTAGACTCTGGCATTGTGCTGGAGATAATGAACATGAGGATGACAACATGTTTAGACTCTGGCATTGTGCTGGAGATAATGAACATGAGGATGACAACATGTTTAGACTCTGGCATTGTGCTGGAAATCATGAACATGAGGATGACAACATGTTTAGACTCTGGCATTGTGCTGGAGATAATGAACATGACAACATGTTTAGACTCTGGCATTGTGCTGGAGATAATGAACATGAGGATGACATCATGTTTAGACTCTGGCATTGTGCTGGAGATAATGAACATGAGGATGACAACATGTTTAGACTCTGGCATTGTGCTGGAGATAACAAACATGAGGATGACATCATGTTTAGACTCTGGCATTGTGCTGGAGATAATGAACATGAGGATGACATCATGTTTAGACTCTGGCATTGTGCTGGAGATAATGAACATGACAACATGTTTAGACTCTGGCATTGTGCTGGAGATAATGAACATGAGGATGACAACATGTTTAGACTCTGGCATTGTGCTGGAGATAATGAACATGAACATGACAACATGTTTAGACTCTGGCATTGTGCTGGAGATAATGAACATGAACATGACAACATGTTTAGACTCTGGCATTGTGCTGGAGATAATGAACATGACAACATGTTTAGACTCTGGCATTGTGCTGGAGATAATGAACATGGGGATGACAACATGTTTAGACTCTGGCATTGTGCTGGAGATAATGAACATGAGGATGACAACATGTTTAGACTCTGGCATTGTGCTGGAGATAATGAACATGAGGATGACATCATGTTTAGACTCTGGCATTGTGCTGGAGATAATGAACATGAGGATGACATCATGTTTAGACTCTGGCATTGTGCTGGAGATAATGAACATGAGGATGACAACATGTTTAGACTCTGGCATTGTGCTGGAGATAACAAACATGAGGATGACATCATGTTTAGACTCTGGCATTGTGCTGGAGATAATGAACATGAGGATGACATCATGTTTAGACTCTGGCATTGTGCTGGAGATAATGAACATGACAACATGTTTAGACTCTGGCATTGTGCTGGAGATAATGAACATGAGGATGACATCATGTTTAGACTCTGGCATTGTGCTGGAGATAATGAACATGAGGATGACATCATGTTTAGACTCTGGCATTGTGCTGGAGATAATGAACATGAGGATGACAACATGTTTAGACTCTGGCATTGTGCTGGAGATAATGAACATGAGGAGGACAACATGTTTAGACTCTGGCATTGTGCTGGAGATCATGAACATGAGGATGACAACATGTTTAGACTCTGGGATTGTGCTGGAGATAATGAACATGAGGATGACAACATGTTTAGACTCTGGCATTGTGCTGGAGATAATGAACATGAGGATGACAACATGTTTAGACTCTGGCATTGTGCTGGAGATAATGAACATGAGGATGACAACATGTTTAGACTCTGGCATTGTGCTGGAGATAATGAACATGAGGATGACAACATGTTTAGACTCTGGCATTGTGCTGGAGATAATGAACATGAGGATGACAACATGTTTAGACTCTGGCATTGTGCTGGAGATAATGAACATGAGGATGACAACATGTTTAGACTCTGGCATTGTGCTGGAGATAATGAACATGAGGATGACAACATGTTTAGACTCTGGCATTGTGCTGGAGATAATGAACATGAGGAGGACAACATGTTTAGACTCTGGCATTGTGCTGGAGATCATGAACATGAGGATGACAACATGTTTAGACTCTGGGATTGTGCTGGAGATAATGAACATGAGGATGACAACATGTTTAGACTCTGGCATTGTGCTGGAGATAATGAACATGAGGATGACAACATGTTTAGACTCTGGCATTGTGCTGGAGATAATGAACATGAGGATGACAACATGTTTAGACTCTGGCATTGTGCTGGAGATAATGAACATGAGGATGACAACATGTTTAGACTCTGGCATTGTGCTGGAGATAATGAACATGAGGATGACAACATGTTTAGACTCTGGCATTGTGCTGGAGATAATGAACATGAGGATGACAACATGTTTAGACTCTGGCATTGTGCTGGAGATAATGAACATGAGGATGACAACATGTTTAGACTCTGGCATTGTGCTGGAGATAATGAACATGAGGATGACAACATGTTTAGACTCTGGCATTGTGCTGGAGATAATGAACATGAGGATGACAACATGTTTAGACTCTGGCATTGTGCTGGAGATAATGAACATGAGGATGACAACATGTTTAGACTCTGGCATTTGTGCTGGAGATAATGAACATGAGGATGACAACATGTTTAGACTCTGGCATTGTGCTGGAGATAATGAACATGAGGATGACAACATGTTTAGACTCTGGCATTGTGCTGGAGATAATGAACATGAGGATGACAACATGTTTAGACTCTGGCATTGTGCTGGAGATAATGAACATGAGGATGACAACATGTTTAGACTCTGGCATTTGTGCTGGAGATAATGAACATGACAACATGTTTAGACTCTGGCATTGTGCTGGAAGATAACGAACATGAGGATGACATCATGTTTAGACTCTGGCATTGTGCTGGAGATAATGAACATGACAACATGTTTAGACTCTGGCATTGTGCTGGAGATAATGAACATGAGGATGACATCATGTTTAGACTCTGGCATTGTGCTGGAGATAACAAACATGAGGATGACATCATGTTTAGACTCTGGCATTGTGCTGGAGATAATGAACATGAGGATGACATCATGTTTAGACTCTGGCATTGTGCTGGAGATAATGAACATGACAACATGTTTAGACTCTGGCATTGTGCTGGAGATAATGAACATGAGGATGACATCATGTTTAGACTCTGGCATTGTGCTGGAGATAATGAACATGAGGATGACATCATGTTTAGACTCTGGCATTGTGCTGGAGATAATGAACATGAGGATGACATCATGTTTAGACTCTGGCATTGTGCTGGAGATAATGAACATGAGGATGACAACATGTTTAGACTCTGGCATTGTGCTGGAGATAATGAACATGAGGATGACAACATGTTTAGACTCTGGCATTGTGCTGGAGATAATGAACATGAGGATCACATCATGTTTAGACTCTGGCATTGTGCTGGAGATCATGAACATGAGGATGACAACATGTTTAGACTCTGGCATTGTGCTGGAGATAATGAACATGAGGATGACAACATGTTTAGACTCTGGCATTGTGCTGGAGATAATGAACATGAGGATGACATCATGTTTAGACTCTGGCATTGTGCTGGAGATAATGAACATGAGGATGACATCATGTTTAGACTCTGGCATTGTGCTGGAGATAATGAACATGAGGATGACAACATGTTTAGACTCTGGCATTGTGCTGGAGATAACAAACATGAGGATGACATCATGTTTAGACTCTGGCATTGTGCTGGAGATAATGAACATGAGGATGACATCATGTTTAGACTCTGGCATTGTGCTGGAGATAATGAACATGACAACATGTTTAGACTCTGGCATTGTGCTGGAGATAATGAACATGAGGATGACATCATGTTTAGACTCTGGCATTGTGCTGGAGATAATGAACATGAGGATGACATCATGTTTAGACTCTGGCATTGTGCTGGAGATAATGAACATGAGGATGACATCATGTTTAGACTCTGGCATTGTGCTGGAGATAATGAACATGAGGATGACAACATGTTTAGACTCTGGCATTGTGCTGGAGATAATGAACATGAGGATGACAACATGTTTAGACTCTGGCATTGTGCTGGAGATAATGAACATGAGGATGACAACATGTTTAGACTCTGGCATTGTGCTGGAGATAATGAACATGAGGATGACAACATGTTTAGACTCTGGCATTGTGCTGGAGATAATGAACATGAGGATGACAACATGTTTAGACTCTGGCATTTGTGCTGGAGATAATGAACATGACAACATGTTTAGACTCTGGCATTGTGCTGGAGATAATGAACATGAGGATGACAACATGTTTAGACTCTGGCATTGTGCTGGAGATAATGAACATGAGGATGACAACATGTTTAGACTCTGGCATTGTGCTGGAGATAATGAACATGAGGATGACATCATGTTTAGACTCTGGCATTGTGCTGGAGATAATGAACATGAGGATGACATCATGTTTAGACTCTGGCATTGTGCTGGAGATAATGAACATGAGGAAGACAACATGTTTAGACTCTGGCATTGTGCTGGAGATAACAAACATGAGGATGACATCATGTTTAGACTCTGGCATTGTGCTGGAGATAATGAACATGAGGATGACATCATGTTTAGACTCTGGCATTGTGCTGGAGATAATGAACATGACAACATGTTTAGACTCTGGCATTGTGCTGGAGATAATGAACATGAGGATGACATCATGTTTAGACTCTGGCATTGTGCTGGAGATAATGAACATGAGGATGACATCATGTTTAGACTCTGGCATTGTGCTGGAGATAATGAACATGAGGATGACATCATGTTTAGACTCTGGCATTGTGCTGGAGATAATGAACATGAGGATGACAACATGTTTAGACTCTGGCATTGTGCTGGAGATAATGAACATGAGGATGACAACATGTTTAGACTCTGGCATTGTGCTGGAGATAATGAACATGAGGATCACATCATGTTTAGACTCTGGCATTGTGCTGGAGATCATGAACATGAGGATGACAACATGTTTAGACTCTGGCATTGTGCTGGAGATAATGAACATGAGGATGACAACATGTTTAGACTCTGGCATTGTGCTGGAGATAATGAACATGAGGATGACATCATGTTTAGACTCTGGCATTGTGCTGGAGATAATGAACATGAGGATGACATCATGTTTAGACTCTGGCATTGTGCTGGAGATAATGAACATGAGGATGACAACATGTTTAGACTCTGGCATTGTGCTGGAGATAATGAACATGAGCATGACAACATGTTTAGACTCTGGCATTGTGCTGGAGATAATGAACATGAGGATGACATCATGTTTAGACTCTGGCATTGTGCTGGAGATAATGAACATGAGGATGACAACATGTTTAGACTCTGGCATTGTGCTGGAGATAATGAACATGAGGATGACAACATGTTTAGACTCTGGCATTGTGCTGGAGATAATGAACATGAGGATGACAACATGTTTAGACTCTGGCATTGTGCTGGAGATAATGAACATGAGGATGACATCATGTTTAGACTCTGGCATTGTGCTGGAGATAATGAACATGAGGATGACATCATGTTTAGACCCTGGCATTGTGCTGGAGATAATGAACATGAGAACATGTTTAGACTCTGGCATTGTGCTGGAGATAATGAACATGAGGATGACAACATGTTTAGACTCTGGCATTGTGCTGGAGATAATGAACATGAGGATGACATCATGTTTAGACTCTGGCATTGTGCTGGAGATAATGAACATGAGGATGACAACATGTTTAGACTCTGGCATTGTGCTGGAGATAATGAACATGAGGATGACAACATGTTTAGACTCTGGCATTGTGCTGGAGATAATGAACATGAGGATGACAACATGTTTAGACTCTGGCATTGTGCTGGAGATAATGAACATGAGGATGACAACATGTTTAGACACTGGCATTGTGCTGGAGATAATGAACATGAGGATGACAACATGTTTAGACTCTGGCATTGTGCTGGAGATAATGAACATGAGGATGACAACATGTTTAGACTCTGGCATTGTGCTGGAGATAATGAACATGAGGATGACATCATGTTTAGACTCTGGCATTGTGCTGGAGATAATGAACATGAGGATGACATCATGTTTAGACTCTGGCATTGTGCTGGAGATAATGAACATGAGGATGACAACATGTTTAGACTCTGGCATTGTGCTGGAGATAATGAACATGAGGATGACAACATGTTTAGACTCTGGCATTGTGCTGGAGATAATGAACATGAGGATGACAACATGTTTAGACACTGGCATTGTGCTGGAGATAATGAACATGAGGATGACAACATGTTTAGACTCTGGCATTGTGCTGGAGATAATGAACATGAGGAAGACAACATGTTTAGACTCTGGCATTGTGCTGGAGATAATGAACATGAGGATGACATCATGTTTAGACTCTGGCATTGTGCTGGAGATAATGAACATGAGGATGACATCATGTTTAGACTCTGGCATTGTGCTGGAGATAATGAACATGAGGATGACAACATGTTTAGACTCTGGCATTGTGCTGGAGATAATGAACATGAGGATGACAACATGTTTAGACTCTGGCATTGTGCTGGAGATAATGAACATGAGGATGACAACATGTTTAGACACTGGCATTGTGCTGGAGATAATGAACATGAGGATGACAACATGTTTAGACTCAGGCATTGTGCTGGAGATAATGAACATGAGGAAGACAACATGTTTAGACTCTGGCATTGTGCTGGAGATAATGAACATGAGGATGACAACATGTTTAGACTCTGGCATTGTGCTGGAGATAATGAACATGAGGATGACAACATGTTTAGACTCTGGCATTGTGCTGGAGATAATGAACATGAGGATGACAACATGTTTAGACTCTGGCATTGTGCTGGAGATAATGAACATGAGGAAGACAACATGTTTAGACTCTGGCATTGTGCTGGAGATAATGAACATGAGGATGACAACATGTTTAGACTCTGGCATTGTGCTGGAGATAATGAACATGAGGATGACAACATGTTTAGACTCTGGCATTGTGCTGGAGATAATGAACATGAGGATGACAACATGTTTAGACTCTGGCATTGTGCTGGAGATAATGAACATGAGGATGACAACATGTTTAGACTCTGGCATTGTGCTGGAGATAATGAACATGAGGATGACAACATGTTTAGACTCTGGCATTGTGCTGGAGATAATGAACATGAGGATGACAACATGTTTAGACTCTGGCATTGTGCTGGAAATCATGAACATGAGGATGACAACATGTTTAGACTCTGGCATTGTGCTGGAGATAATGAACATGACAACATGTTTAGACTCTGGCATTGTGCTGGAGATAATGAACATGAGGATGACATCATGTTTAGACTCTGGCATTGTGCTGGAGATAATGAACATGAGGATGACAACATGTTTAGACTCTGGCATTGTGCTGGAGATAACAAACATGAGGATGACATCATGTTTAGACTCTGGCATTGTGCTGGAGATAATGAACATGAGGATGACATCATGTTTAGACTCTGGCATTGTGCTGGAGATAATGAACATGACAACATGTTTAGACTCTGGCATTGTGCTGGAGATAATGAACATGAGGATGACAACATGTTTAGACTCTGGCATTGTGCTGGAGATAATGAACATGAACATGACAACATGTTTAGACTCTGGCATTGTGCTGGAGATAATGAACATGAACATGACAACATGTTTAGACTCTGGCATTGTGCTGGAGATAATGAACATGACAACA
Organism: Oncorhynchus mykiss; assembly: GCF_057628025.1. Lineage (NCBI taxonomy): Eukaryota > Metazoa > Chordata > Actinopteri > Salmoniformes > Salmonidae > Oncorhynchus > Oncorhynchus mykiss. Next base: position 76,087,462 of record NC_143031.1, read on the forward strand.
TGTTTAGACTCTGGCATTGTGCTGGAGATAATGAACATGGGGATGACAACATGTTTAGACTCTGGCATTGTGCTGGAGATAATGAACATGAGGATGACAACATGTTTAGACACTGGCATTGTGCTGGAGATAATGAACATGAGGATGACAACATGTTTAGACTCTGGCATTGTGCTGGAGATAATGAACATGAGGATGACAACATGTTTAGACTCTGGCATTGTGCTGGAGATAATGAACATGAGGATGACATCATGTTTAGACTCTGGCATTGTGCTGGAGATAATGAACATGAGGATGACATCATGTTTAGACTCTGGCATTGTGCTGGAGATAATGAACATGAGGATGACAACATGTTTAGACTCTGGCATTGTGCTGGAGATAATGAACATGAGCATGACAACATGTTTAGACTCTGGCATTGTGCTGGAGATAATGAACATGAGGATGACATCATGTTTAGACTCTGGCATTGTGCTGGAGATAATGAACATGAGGATGACAACATGTTTAGACTCTGGCATTGTGCTGGAGATAATGAACATGAGGATGACATCATGTTTAGACTCTGGCATTGTGCTGGAGATAATGAACATGAGGATGACAACATGTTTAGACTCTGGCATTGTGCTGGAGATAATGAACATGAGGATGACAACATGTTTAGACACTGGCATTGTGCTGGAGATAATGAACATGAGGATGACAACATGTTTAGACTCTGGCATTGTGCTGGAGATAATGAACATGAGGAAGACAACATGTTTAGACTCTGGCATTGTGCTGGAGATAATGAACATGAGGATGACATCATGTTTAGACTCTGGCATTGTGCTGGAGATAATGAACATGAGGATGACATCATGTTTAGACTCTGGCATTGTGCTGGAGATAATGAACATGAGGATGACAACATGTTTAGACTCTGGCATTGTGCTGGAGATAATGAACATGAGGATGACAACATGTTTAGACTCTGGCATTGTGCTGGAGATAATGAACATGAGGATGACAACATGTTTAGACACTGGCATTGTGCTGGAGATAATGAACATGAGGATGACAACATGTTTAGACTCTGGCATTGTGCTGGAGATAATGAACATGAGGAAGACAACATGTTTAGACTCTGGCATTGTGCTGGAGATAATGAACATGAGGATGACAACATGTTTAGACTCTGGCATTGTGCTGGAGATAATGAACATGAGGATGACAACATGTTTAGACTCTGGCATTGTGCTGGAGATAATGAACATGAGGATGACAACATGTTTAGACTCTGGCATTGTGCTGGAGATAATGAACATGAGGAAGACAACATGTTTAGACTCTGGCATTGTGCTGGAGATAATGAACATGAGGATGACAACATGTTTAGACTCTGGCATTGTGCTGGAGATAATGAACATGAGGATGACAACATGTTTAGACTCTGGCATTGTGCTGGAGATAATGAACATGAGGATGACAACATGTTTAGACTCTGGCATTGTGCTGGAGATAATGAACATGAGGATGACAACATGTTTAGACTCTGGCATTGTGCTGGAGATAATGAACATGAGGATGACAACATGTTTAGACTCTGGCATTGTGCTGGAGATAATGAACATGAGGATGACAACATGTTTAGACTCTGGCATTGTGCTGGAAATCATGAACATGAGGATGACAACATGTTTAGACTCTGGCATTGTGCTGGAGATAATGAACATGACAACATGTTTAGACTCTGGCATTGTGCTGGAGATAATGAACATGAGGATGACATCATGTTTAGACTCTGGCATTGTGCTGGAGATAATGAACATGAGGATGACAACATGTTTAGACTCTGGCATTGTGCTGGAGATAATGAACATGAACATGACAACATGTTTAGACTCTGGCATTGTGCTGGAGATAATGAACATGAGGATGACAACATGTTTAGACTCTGGCATTGTGCTGGAGATAATGAACATGAGGATGACAACATGTTTAGACTCTGGCATTGTGCTGGAGATAATGAACATGAGGATGACAACATGTTTAGACTCTGGCATTGTGCTGGAGATAATGAACATGAGGATGACAACATGTTTAGACTCTGGCATTGTGCTGGAAATCATGAACATGAGGATGACAACATGTTTAGACTCTGGCATTGTGCTGGAGATAATGAACATGACAACATGTTTAGACTCTGGCATTGTGCTGGAGATAATGAACATGAGGATGACATCATGTTTAGACTCTGGCATTGTGCTGGAGATAATGAACATGAGGATGACAACATGTTTAGACTCTGGCATTGTGCTGGAGATAACAAACATGAGGATGACATCATGTTTAGACTCTGGCATTGTGCTGGAGATAATGAACATGAGGATGACATCATGTTTAGACTCTGGCATTGTGCTGGAGATAATGAACATGACAACATGTTTAGACTCTGGCATTGTGCTGGAGATAATGAACATGAGGATGACAACATGTTTAGACTCTGGCATTGTGCTGGAGATAATGAACATGAACATGACAACATGTTTAGACTCTGGCATTGTGCTGGAGATAATGAACATGAACATGACAACATGTTTAGACTCTGGCATTGTGCTGGAGATAATGAACATGACAACATGTTTAGACTCTGGCATTGTGCTGGAGATAATGAACATGGGGATGACAACATGTTTAGACTCTGGCATTGTGCTGGAGATAATGAACATGAGGATGACAACATGTTTAGACACTGGCATTGTGCTGGAGATAATGAACATGAGGATGACAACATGTTTAGACTCTGGCATTGTGCTGGAGATAATGAACATGAGGATGACAACATGTTTAGACTCTGGCATTGTGCTGGAGATAATGAACATGAGGATGACATCATGTTTAGACTCTGGCATTGTGCTGGAGATAATGAACATGAGGATGACATCATGTTTAGACTCTGGCATTGTGCTGGAGATAATGAACATGAGGATGACAACATGTTTAGACTCTGGCATTGTGCTGGAGATAATGAACATGAGCATGACAACATGTTTAGACTCTGGCATTGTGCTGGAGATAATGAACATGAGGATGACATCATGTTTAGACTCTGGCATTGTGCTGGAGATAATGAACATGAGGATGACAACATGTTTAGACTCTGGCATTGTGCTGGAGATAATGAACATGAGGATGACATCATGTTTAGACTCTGGCATTGTGCTGGAGATAATGAACATGAGGATGACAACATGTTTAGACTCTGGCATTGTGCTGGAGATAATGAACATGAGGATGACAACATGTTTAGACACTGGCATTGTGCTGGAGATAATGAACATGAGGATGACAACATGTTTAGACTCTGGCATTGTGCTGGAGATAATGAACATGAGGAAGACAACATGTTTAGACTCTGGCATTGTGCTGGAGATAATGAACATGAGGATGACATCATGTTTAGACTCTGGCATTGTGCTGGAGATAATGAACATGAGGATGACATCATGTTTAGACTCTGGCATTGTGCTGGAGATAATGAACATGAGGATGACAACATGTTTAGACTCTGGCATTGTGCTGGAGATAATGAACATGAGGATGACAACATGTTTAGACTCTGGCATTGTGCTGGAGATAATGAACATGAGGATGACAACATGTTTAGACACTGGCATTGTGCTGGAGATAATGAACATGAGGATGACAACATGTTTAGACTCTGGCATTGTGCTGGAGATAATGAACATGAGGAAGACAACATGTTTAGACTCTGGCATTGTGCTGGAGATAATGAACATGAGGATGACAACATGTTTAGACTCTGGCATTGTGCTGGAGATAATGAACATGAGGATGACAACATGTTTAGACTCTGGCATTGTGCTGGAGATAATGAACATGAGGATGACAACATGTTTAGACTCTGGCATTGTGCTGGAGATAATGAACATGAGGAAGACAACATGTTTAGACTCTGGCATTGTGCTGGAGATAATGAACATGAGGATGACAACATGTTTAGACTCTGGCATTGTGCTGGAGATAATGAACATGAGGATGACAACATGTTTAGACTCTGGCATTGTGCTGGAGATAATGAACATGAGGATGACAACATGTTTAGACTCTGGCATTGTGCTGGAGATAATGAACATGAGGATGACAACATGTTTAGACTCTGGCATTGTGCTGGAGATAATGAACATGAGGATGACAACATGTTTAGACTCTGGCATTGTGCTGGAGATAATGAACATGAGGATGACAACATGTTTAGACTCTGGCATTGTGCTGGAAATCATGAACATGAGGATGACAACATGTTTAGACTCTGGCATTGTGCTGGAGATAATGAACATGACAACATGTTTAGACTCTGGCATTGTGCTGGAGATAATGAACATGAGGATGACATCATGTTTAGACTCTGGCATTGTGCTGGAGATAATGAACATGAGGATGACAACATGTTTAGACTCTGGCATTGTGCTGGAGATAATGAACATGAACATGACAACATGTTTAGACTCTGGCATTGTGCTGGAGATAATGAACATGAACATGACAACATGTTTAGACTCTGGCATTGTGCTGGAGATAATGAACATGACAACATGTTTAGACTCTGGCATTGTGCTGGAGATAATGAACATGGGGATGACAACATGTTTAGACTCTGGCATTGTGCTGGAGATAATGAACATGAGGATGACAACATGTTTAGACACTGGCATTGTGCTGGAGATAATGAACATGAGGATGACAACATGTTTAGACTCTGGCGTTGTGCTGGAGATAATGAACATGAGGATGACAACATGTTTAGACTCTGGCATTGTGCTGGAGATAATGAACATGAGGATGACATCATGTTTAGACTCTGGCATTGTGCTGGAGATAATGAACATGAGGATGACATCATGTTTAGACTCTGGCATTGTGCTGGAGATAATGAACATGAGGATGACAACATGTTTAGACTCTGGCATTGTGCTGGAGATAATGAACATGAGCATGACAACATGTTTAGACTCTGGCATTGTGCTGGAGATAATGAACATGAGGATGACATCATGTTTAGACTCTGGCATTGTGCTGGAGATAATGAACATGAGGATGACAACATGTTTAGACTCTGGCATTGTGCTGGAGATAATGAACATGAGGATGACAACATGTTTAGACTCTGGCATTGTGCTGGAGATAATGAACATGAGGATGACAACATGTTTAGACTCTGGCATTGTGCTGGAGATAATGAACATGAGGAGGACAACATGTTTAGACTCTGGCATTGTGCTGGAGATCATGAACATGAGGATGACAACATGTTTAGACTCTGGCATTGTGCTGGAGATAATGAACATGAGGATGACAACATGTTTAGACTCTGGCATTGTGCTGGAGATAATGAACATGAGGATGACAACATGTTTAGACTCTGGCATTGTGCTGGAGATAATGAACATGAGGATGACAACATGTTTAGACTCTGGCATTGTGCTGGAGATAATGAACATGAGGATGACAACATGTTTAGACTCTGGCATTGTGCTGGAGATAATGAACATGAGGATGACAACATGTTTAGACTCTGGCATTGTGCTGGAGATAATGAACATGAGGATGACAACATGTTTAGACTCTGGCATTGTGCTGGAGATAATGAACATGAGGATGACAACATGTTTAGACTGGCATTGTGCTGGAGATAATGAACATGAGGATGACAACATGTTTAGACTCTGGCATTGTGCTGGAGATAATGAACATGAGGATGACATCATGTTTAGACTCTGGCATTGTGCTGGAGATAATGAACATGCGGATGACATCATGTTTAGACTCTGGCATTGTGCTGGAGATAATGAACATGAGGATGACAACATGTTTAGACTCTGGCATTGTGCTGGAGATAATGAACATGAGCATGACAACATGTTTAGACTCTGGCATTGTGCTGGAGATAATGAACATGTGGATGACATCATGTTTAGACTCTGGCATTGTGCTGGAGATAATGAACATGAGGATGACAACATGTTTAGACTCTGGCATTGTGCTGGAGATAATGAACATGAGGATGACAAAATGTTTAGACTCTGGCATTGTGCTGGAGATAATGAACATGAGGAGGACAACATGTTTAGACTCTGGCATTGTGCTGGAGATAATGAACATGAGGAGGACAACATGTTTAGACTCTGGCATTGTGCTGGAGATCATGAACATGAGGATGACAACATGTTTAGACTCTGGGATTGTGCTGGAGATAATGAACATGAGGATGACAACATGTTTAGACTCTGGCATTGTGCTGGAGATAATGAACATGAGGATGACAACATGTTTAGACTCTGGCATTGTGCTGGAGATAATGAACATGAGGATGACAACATGTTTAGACTCTGGCATTGTGCTGGAGATAATGAACATGAGGATGACAACATGTTTAGACTCTGGCATTGTGCTGGAGATAATGAACATGAGGATGACAACATGTTTAGACTCTGGCATTGTGCTGGAGATAATGAACATGAGGATGACAACATGTTTAGACTCTGGCATTGTGCTGGAGATAATGAACATGAGGATGACAACATGTTTAGACTCTGGCATTGTGCTGGAGATCATGAACATGAGGAGGACAACATGTTTAGACTCTGGCATTGTGCTGGAGATCATGAACATGAGGATGACAACATGTTTAGACTCTGGGATTGTGCTGGAGATAATGAACATGAGGATGACAACATGTTTAGACTCTGGCATTGTGCTGGAGATAATGAACATGAGGATGACAACATGTTTAGACTCTGGCATTGTGCTGGAGATAATGAACATGAGGATGACAACATGTTTAGACTCTGGCATTGTGCTGGAGATAATGAACATGAGGATGACAACATGTTTAGACTCTGGCATTGTGCTGGAGATAATGAACATGAGGATGACAACATGTTTAGACTCTGGCATTGTGCTGGAGATAATGAACATGAGGATGACAACATGTTTAGACTCTGGCATTGTGCTGGAGATAATGAACATGAGGATGACAACATGTTTAGACTCTGGCATTGTGCTGGAGATAATGAACATGAGGATGACAACATGTTTAGACTCTGGCATTTGTGCTGGAGATAATGAACATGAGGATGACAACATGTTTAGACTCTGGCATTGTGCTGGAGATAATGAACATGAGGATGACAACATGTTTAGACTCTGGCATTGTGCTGGAGATAATGAACATGAGGATGACAACATGTTTAGACTCTGGCATTGTGCTGGAGATAATGAACATGAGGATGACAACATGTTTAGACTCTGGCATTTGTGCTGGAGATAATGAACATGACAACATGTTTAGACTCTGGCATTGTGCTGGAAGATAACGAACATGAGGATGACATCATGTTTAGACTCTGGCATTGTGCTGGAGATAATGAACATGACAACATGTTTAGACTCTGGCATTGTGCTGGAGATAATGAACATGAGGATGACATCATGTTTAGACTCTGGCATTGTGCTGGAGATAATGAACATGAGGATGACAACATGTTTAGACTCTGGCATTGTGCTGGAGATAACAAACATGAGGATGACATCATGTTTAGACTCTGGCATTGTGCTGGAGATAATGAACATGAGGATGACATCATGTTTAGACTCTGGCATTGTGCTGGAGATAATGAACATGACAACATGTTTAGACTCTGGCATTGTGCTGGAGATAATGAACATGAGGATGACATCATGTTTAGACTCTGGCATTGTGCTGGAGATAATGAACATGAGGATGACATCATGTTTAGACTCTGGCATTGTGCTGGAGATAATGAACATGAGGATGACATCATGTTTAGACTCTGGCATTGTGCTGGAGATAATGAACATGAGGATGACAACATGTTTAGACTCTGGCATTGTGCTGGAGATAATGAACATGAGGATGACAACATGTTTAGACTCTGGCATTGTGCTGGAGATAATGAACATGAGGATCACATCATGTTTAGACTCTGGCATTGTGCTGGAGATCATGAACATGAGGATGACAACATGTTTAGACTCTGGCATTGTGCTGGAGATAATGAACATGAGGATGACAACATGTTTAGACTCTGGCATTGTGCTGGAGATAATGAACATGAGGATGACATCATGTTTAGACTCTGGCATTGTGCTGGAGATAATGAACATGAGGATGACATCATGTTTAGACTCTGGCATTGTGCTGGAGATAATGAACATGAGGATGACAACATGTTTAGACTCTGGCATTGTGCTGGAGATAACAAACATGAGGATGACATCATGTTTAGACTCTGGCATTGTGCTGGAGATAATGAACATGAGGATGACATCATGTTTAGACTCTGGCATTGTGCTGGAGATAATGAACATGACAACATGTTTAGACTCTGGCATTGTGCTGGAGATAATGAACATGAGGATGACATCATGTTTAGACTCTGGCATTGTGCTGGAGATAATGAACATGAGGATGACATCATGTTTAGACTCTGGCATTGTGCTGGAGATAATGAACATGAGGATGACAACATGTTTAGACTCTGGCATTGTGCTGGAGATAATGAACATGAGGAGGACAACATGTTTAGACTCTGGCATTGTGCTGGAGATCATGAACATGACAACATGTTTAGACTCTGGGATTGTGCTGGAGATAATGAACATGAGGATGACAACATGTTTAGACTCTGGCATTGTGCTGGAGATAATGAACATGAGGATGACAACATGTTTAGACTCTGGCATTGTGCTGGAGATAATGAACATGAGGATGACAACATGTTTAGACTCTGGCATTGTGCTGGAGATAATGAACATGAGGATGACAACATGTTTAGACTCTGGCATTGTGCTGGAGATAATGAACATGAGGATGACAACATGTTTAGACTCTGGCATTGTGCTGGAGATAATGAACATGAGGATGACAACATGTTTAGACTCTGGCATTGTGCTGGAGATAATGAACATGAGGATGACAACATGTTTAGACTCTGGCATTGTGCTGGAGATAATGAACATGAGGAGGACAACATGTTTAGACTCTGGCATTGTGCTGGAGATCATGAACATGAGGATGACAACATGTTTAGACTCTGGGATTGTGCTGGAGATAATGAACATGAGGATGACAACATGTTTAGACTCTGGCATTGTGCTGGAGATAATGAACATGAGGATGACAACATGTTTAGACTCTGGCATTGTGCTGGAGATAATGAACATGAGGATGACAACATGTTTAGACTCTGGCATTGTGCTGGAGATAATGAACATGAGGATGACAACATGTTTAGACTCTGGCATTGTGCTGGAGATAATGAACATGAGGATGACAACATGTTTAGACTCTGGCATTGTGCTGGAGATAATGAACATGAGGATGACAACATGTTTAGACTCTGGCATTGTGCTGGAGATAATGAACATGAGGATGACAACATGTTTAGACTCTGGCATTGTGCTGGAGATAATGAACATGAGGATGACAACATGTTTAGACTCTGGCATTGTGCTGGAGATAATAAACATGAGGATGACAACATGTTTAGACTCTGGCATTGTGCTGGAGATAATGAACATGAGGATGACAACATGTTTAGACTCTGGCATTGTGCTGGAGATAATGAACATGAGGATGACAACATGTTTAGACTCTGGCATTTGTGCTGGAGATAATGAACATGAGGATGACAACATGTTTAGACTCTGGCATTGTGCTGGAGATAATGAACATGAGGATGACAACATGTTTAGACTCTGGCATTGTGCTGGAGATAATGAACATGAGGATGACAACATGTTTAGACTCTGGCATTGTGCTGGAGATAATGAACATGAGGATGACAACATGTTTAGACTCTGGCATTGTGCTGGAGATAATGAACATGAGGATGACAACATGTTTAGACTCTGGCATTGTGCTGGAAGATAACGAACATGAGGATGACATCATGTTTAGACTCTGGCATTGTGCTGGAGATAATGAACATGACAACATGTTTAGACTCTGGCATTGTGCTGGAGATAATGAACATGAGGATGACATCATGTTTAGACTCTGGCATTGTGCTGGAGATAATGAACATGAGGATGACAACATGTTTAGACTCTGGCATTGTGCTGGAGATAACAAACATGAGGATGACATCATGTTTAGACTCTGGCATTGTGCTGGAGATAATGAACATGAGGATGACATCATGTTTAGACTCTGGCATTGTGCTGGAGATAATGAACATGACAACATGTTTAGACTCTGGCATTGTGCTGGAGATAATGAACATGAGGATGACATCATGTTTAGACTCTGGCATTGTGCTGGAGATAATGAACATGAGGATGACATCATGTTTAGACTCTGGCATTGTGCTGGAGATAATGAACATGAGGATGACATCATGTTTAGACTCTGGCATTGTGCTGGAGATAATGAACATGAGGATGACAACATGTTTAGACTCTGGCATTGTGCTGGAGATAATGAACATGAGGATGACAACATGTTTAGACTCTGGCATTGTGCTGGAGATAATGAACATGAGGATGACATCATGTTTAGACTCTGGCATTGTGCTGGAGATAATGAACATGACAACATGTTTAGACTCTGGCATTGTGCTGGAGATAATGAACATGAGGATGACATCATGTTTAGACTCTGGCATTGTGCTGGAGATAATGAACATGAGGATGACATCATGTTTAGACTCTGGCATTGTGCTGGAGATAATGAACATGAGGATGACATCATGTTTAGACTCTGGCATTGTGCTGGAGATAATGAACATGAGGATGACAACATGTTTAGACTCTGGCATTGTGCTGGAGATAATGAACATGAGGATGACAACATGTTTAGACTCTGGCATTGTGCTGGAGATAATGAACATGAGGATCACATCATGTTTAGACTCTGGCATTGTGCTGGAGATCATGAACATGAGGATGACAACATGTTTAGACTCTGGCATTGTGCTGGAGATAATGAACATGAGGATGACAACATGTTTAGACTCTGGCATTGTGCTGGAGATAATGAACATGAGGATGACATCATGTTTAGACTCTGGCATTGTGCTGGAGATAATGAACATGAGGATGACATCATGTTTAGACTCTGGCATTGTGCTGGAGATAATGAACATGAGGATGACAACATGTTTAGACTCTGGCATTGTGCTGGAGATAACAAACATGAGGATGACATCATGTTTAGACTCTGGCATTGTGCTGGAGATAATGAACATGAGGATGACATCATGTTTAGACTCTGGCATTGTGCTGGAGATAATGAACATGACAACATGTTTAGACTCTGGCATTGTGCTGGAGATAATGAACATGAGGATGACATCATGTTTAGACTCTGGCATTGTGCTGGAGATAATGAACATGAGGATGACATCATGTTTAGACTCTGGCATTGTGCTGGAGATAATGAACATGAGGATGACATCATGTTTAGACTCTGGCATTGTGCTGGAGATAATGAACATGAGGATGACAACATGTTTAGACTCTGGCATTGTGCTGGAGATAATGAACATGAGGATGACAACATGTTTAGACTCTGGCATTGTGCTGGAGATAATGAACATGAGGATGACAACATGTTTAGACTCTGGCATTGTGCTGGAGATAATGAACATGAGGATGACAACATGTTTAGACTCTGGCATTGTGCTGGAGATAATGAACATGAGGATGACAACATGTTTAGACTCTGGCATTTGTGCTGGAGATAATGAACATGACAACATGTTTAGACTCTGGCATTGTGCTGGAGATAATGAACATGAGGATGACAACATGTTTAGACTCTGGCATTGTGCTGGAGATAATGAACATGAGGATGACAACATGTTTAGACTCTGGCATTGTGCTGGAGATAATGAACATGAGGATGACATCATGTTTAGACTCTGGCATTGTGCTGGAGATAATGAACATGAGGATGACATCATGTTTAGACTCTGGCATTGTGCTGGAGATAATGAACATGAGGATGACAACATGTTTAGACTCTGGCATTGTGCTGGAGATAACAAACATGAGGATGACATCATGTTTAGACTCTGGCATTGTGCTGGAGATAATGAACATGAGGATGACATCATGTTTAGACTCTGGCATTGTGCTGGAGATAATGAACATGACAACATGTTTAGACTCTGGCATTGTGCTGGAGATAATGAACATGAGGATGACATCATGTTTAGACTCTGGCATTGTGCTGGAGATAATGAACATGAGGATGACATCATGTTTAGACTCTGGCATTGTGCTGGAGATAATGAACATGAGGATGACATCATGTTTAGACTCTGGCATTGTGCTGGAGATAATGAACATGAGGATGACAACATGTTTAGACTCTGGCATTGTGCTGGAGATAATGAACATGAGGATGACAACATGTTTAGACTCTGGCATTGTGCTGGAGATAATGAACATGAGGATCACATCATGTTTAGACTCTGGCATTGTGCTGGAGATCATGAACATGAGGATGACAACATGTTTAGACTCTGGCATTGTGCTGGAGATAATGAACATGAGGATGACAACATGTTTAGACTCTGGCATTGTGCTGGAGATAATGAACATGAGGATGACATCATGTTTAGACTCTGGCATTGTGCTGGAGATAATGAACATGAGGATGACATCATGTTTAGACTCTGGCATTGTGCTGGAGATAATGAACATGAGGATGACAACATGTTTAGACTCTGGCATTGTGCTGGAGATAATGAACATGAGCATGACAACATGTTTAGACTCTGGCATTGTGCTGGAGATAACAAACATGAGGATGACATCATGTTTAGACTCTGGCATTGTGCTGGAGATAATGAACATGAGGATGACATCATGTTTAGACTCTGGCATTGTGCTGGAGATAATGAACATGACAACATGTTTAGACTCTGGCATTGTGCTGGAGATAATGAACATGAGGATGACATCATGTTTAGACTCTGGCATTGTGCTGGAGATAATGAACATGAGGATGACATCATGTTTAGACTCTGGCATTGTGCTGGAGATAATGAACATGAGGATGACATCATGTTTAGACTCTGGCATTGTGCTGGAGATAATGAACATGAGGATGACAACATGTTTAGACTCTGGCATTGTGCTGGAGATAATGAACATGAGGATGACAACATGTTTAGACTCTGGCATTGTGCTGGAGATAATGAACATGAGGATCACATCATGTTTAGACTCTGGCATTGTGCTGGAGATCATGAACATGAGGATGACAACATGTTTAGACTCTGGCATTGTGCTGGAGATAATGAACATGAGGATGACAACATGTTTAGACTCTGGCATTGTGCTGGAGATAATGAACATGAGGATGACATCATGTTTAGACTCTGGCATTGTGCTGGAGATAATGAACATGAGGATGACATCATGTTTAGACTCTGGCATTGTGCTGGAGATAATGAACATGAGGATGACAACATGTTTAGACTCTGGCATTGTGCTGGAGATAATGAACATGAGCATGACAACATGTTTAGACTCTGGCATTGTGCTGGAGATAATGAACATGAGGATGACATCATGTTTAGACTCTGGCATTGTGCTGGAGATAATGAACATGAGGATGACAACATGTTTAGACTCTGGCATTGTGCTGGAGATAATGAACATGAGGATGACAACATGTTTAGACTCTGGCATTGTGCTGGAGATAATGAACATGAGGATGACATCATGTTTAGACTCTGGCATTGTGCTGGAGATAATGAACATGAGGATGACATCATGTTTAGACCCTGGCATTGTGCTGGAGATAATGAACATGAGAACATGTTTAGACTCTGGCATTGTGCTGGAGATAATGAACATGAGGATGACAACATGTTTAGACTCTGGCATTGTGCTGGAGATAATGAACATGAGGATGACATCATGTTTAGACTCTGGCATTGTGCTGGAGATAATGAACATGAGGATGACAACATGTTTAGACTCTGGCATTGTGCTGGAGATAATGAACATGAGGATGACAACATGTTTAGACTCTGGCATTGTGCTGGAGATAATGAACATGAGGATGACAACATGTTTAGACTCTGGCATTGTGCTGGAGATAATGAACATGAGGATGACAACATGTTTAGACACTGGCATTGTGCTGGAGATAATGAACATGAGGATGACATCATGTTTAGACTCTGGCATTGTGCTGGAGATAATGAACATGAGGATGACAACATGTTTAGACTCTGGCATTGTGCTGGAGATAATGAACATGAGGATGACATCATGTTTAGACTCTGGCATTGTGCTGGAGATAATGAACATGAGGATGACATCATGTTTAGACTCTGGCATTGTGCTGGAGATAATGAACATGAGGATGACAACATGTTTAGACTCTGGCATTGTGCTGGAGATAATGAACATGAGGATGACAACATGTTTAGACTCTGGCATTGTGCTGGAGATAATGAACATGAGGATGACAACATGTTTAGACACTGGCATTGTGCTGGAGATAATGAACATGAGGATGACAACATGTTTAGACTCTGGCATTGTGCTGGAGATAATGAACATGAGGAAGACAACATGTTTAGACTCTGGCATTGTGCTGGAGATAATGAACATGAGGATGACATCATGTTTAGACTCTGGCATTGTGCTGGAGATAATGAACATGAGGATGACATCATGTTTAGACTCTGGCATTGTGCTGGAGATAATGAACATGAGGATGACAACATGTTTAGACTCTGGCATTGTGCTGGAGATAATGAACATGATGATGACAACATGTTTAGACACTGGCATTGTGCTGGAGATAATGAACATGAGGATGACAACATGTTTAGACACTGGCATTGTGCTGGAGATAATGAACATGAGGATGACAACATGTTTAGACTCTGGCATTGTGCTGGAGATAATGAACATGAGGAAGACAACATGTTTAGACTCTGGCATTGTGCTGGAGATAATGAACATGAGGATGACAACATGTTTAGACTCTGGCATTGTGCTGGAGATAATGAACATGAGGATGACAACATGTTTAGACTCTGGCATTGTGCTGGAGATAATGAACATGAGGATGACAACATGTTTAGACTCTGGCATTGTGCTGGAGATAATGAACATGAGGATGACAACATGTTTAGACTCTGGCATTGTGCTGGAGATAATGAACATGAGGATGACTAGTGGTGGGACATTTGTACATTTGACTTGCTT
This sequence comes from Oncorhynchus mykiss, assembly GCF_057628025.1. NCBI lineage: Eukaryota > Metazoa > Chordata > Actinopteri > Salmoniformes > Salmonidae > Oncorhynchus > Oncorhynchus mykiss. Next base: position 76,102,732 of record NC_143031.1, read on the forward strand.
TTTTTTTTACATGATGTTGAATCTTTTTTGGGGGAAATGTATTTTTGTAATATTTGAGAATGTTTTGTAGTTGTCGTTATCCATTGTTTGATGTTCTGAACAAAGCACATTTCAGTAAATATTCCCCCAGTACTAATTGGTAGTTTTCCCATATAATTTTATTGAACCATTTAACTTTGTTAGTTCAGTGTGTCATATAATATGATATCTTAACTATAATCAGAGGGCCATGTAATATTATAATTCAGAAGAGAGAGGCGACCACATGTTCTACTTAACTATGTAATATTATAATTCAGAAGAGGGGGGCGAGCACATGTTCTACTTAACTATGTAATATTATAATTCAGAAGAGGGGGGCGAGCACATGTTCTACTTAACTATGTAATATTATAATTCAGAAGAGAGAGGCGACCACATGTTCTACTTAACTATGTAATATTATAATTCAGAAGAGGGGGACGAGCACATGTTCTACTTAACTATGTAATATTATAATTCAGAAGAGGGGGGCGAGCACATGTTCTACTTAACTATGTAATATTATAATTCAGAAGAGGGGGGCGAGCACATGTTCTACTTAACTATGTAATATTATAATTCAGAAGAGGGGGGCGAGCACATGTTCTGCTTAACTATGTAATATTTTAATTTGAAGTTTTAGGTCAGTCAAAAGGGTAGTACACCAGAAATTCAAAAAAGTTGTGATACTTTTACTAAATCAGGGATAGGCAACATTGATGTGGGTGAGGACCACAAAAAAATCTGAACTCAAGATGACGGGCTGCAGTTGCCCCCCTCCCCCACACCTATTGCAAGCAAAACATTTAGTGGCCCCACTCTTGACAGCAGAAATGTTTTTTATGTTTCACTGTTAATTTTGTGCATTTTTACACATTTTGCCATGGGATGTAGAGAACATTTAGCAGTTTTCTAACTAACTAATGCAATTCTACTCATTTTGCCTTGGGGCGGAGGGGAAAATTAGCTGTTTTCCAGCTCATTTCCTGTAATTCTCCACATGTTGCCATGGTGCGAAGAGAAGGAATTGCCTGTGGGTCGCCCGTTGCCCATCCCTGTACTAAATATTCCCACGTCTCCAGCTTCTTTGCAACACTTCATGACACAACACCACCAGACCACTTTTTTTCCCATCATTGTTTATGTTACAGACAATTTTGACTTCACAGCTTGGCCATAGTGGGAACCGACCATTGGTTGATGCAATGCAACGTCTACAAGGAAGTGGACCTTGACCAAGTGTTAGAGGAATTCAATTCCTATATGTTTAATACCCAATTCAATTAATACACTCAGCCCATTTCTAAGGATTTGTAAGAAACTTATTTGCATAAAATGGGCGGAGACCAGTCTCAAAGTCAAGCACTAGCGTTTATTCTCGAGAGTACTGAACATGATACAATTTACCACAGGTTATAAACTGTAAATGATGTCATTAGTTTTCGAAACTGTCCCGTCTCTTCTTCACCCTGGTACAAAGGCAATATCTCAAGCCTTCCTACATCGTCTCTCACCAATTTAGATAATTTATGACCAAGCCACGGTCTTCCTGTGTAGATAAGCATCCTAGCCAGTCTGAGTTCATTAATTTCTACCAAGGAACAGACAGTCATTGTTCTAATTCTTGATTATATTTACACACATTATATTCAGTACTAGGATTAAAAGAAAATTCATACATCTATACAGTAACATAATAGAATTCTGATTAGTCAGTCCTGATTGAAATGTATACATAATTAGTCATTATTGATAAAAAATCCCTTAACACCAAGACATTCACATGTCACAAATGTCAGGTGTTACATGATGTTACAGGGTTTGTTTATTTTTTGTCTTTTTCGACAATATTGCAATTCAATTGACTTTGGGTTGTTTTTGTGCTCTCTAGTTCGTAGACAATCTCACATTCACTCTTATCATCTTTGTCCTTATCTTCCAATACTTTATTCTTGGTCACCTCAGCAATTTTGAAAACCTCATATGGGGGAATCAACACCTCTTTTTCATCATTCAATTGAGATAAACCTGCCAGGGAAGCACCAAAACAGGTAGTGATCTTAAAACATGTCTTCCAATCTGCAAAAAATTTAGCCACAAGCTCGTCGGTAGATGATGAAGCAAATTGGCCAAATCGCATGGTGTGACCTTTTTCTCCTTGGAAAGCTCGAGTGCTTCCACGAAAGGTTTTTTCACACTTTTTCCCCTGGGCTTTATTAAGAATACGTAAGGCATCAGACAACAGGAAATGCAAGGAGTGATACTTGTAATCGGTCTTGTAGCGCTTCCCTAGGGTACGAGTGGCCTCATTGAATGACTCGAAAATGCTCTTTCCTGTATTCACATACACATGAATTGCCCTTAAATGGTCATTAGACAGTTCATTGTTAGAGTTATAGTTGTTGTCATACACCTTCATAGCATCTTCCCAAGCGCCTTTGAATTTGCTGTCAATATTTTTCTCATTTGGTAGGAAGGTTTTTTTCACCTCAGAGAGCATATTCTCCCTGCAGCCCTCATAGGAGTCATCGATAGAGTCAGGGGCCATGTCAAGCTGTATTGGGTCGAGATTACGACGATTCAGTCGGGGATGAATCTTCAGGAAAGGGAAGAGACAGGTAACACTTTAATTACAGTGGTGAAATGTATTATTCATAAAGAGTCATGAAGCCTTTATACTGTATGCATGACATAAAGAGTCATGAAGCCTTTATACTGTATGCATGACATAAAGAGTCATGAAGCCTTTATACTGTATGCATGACATAAAGAGTCACGAAGCCTTTATACTGTATGCATGACATAAAGAGTCATGAAGCCTTTATATGCATGACATAAAGAGTCATGAAGCCTTTATATGCATGACATAAAGAGTCATGAAGCCTTTATATGCATGACATAAAGAGTCATGAAGCCTTTATGTGTACACATACTTATACATGTATTGGGTACAATCAGAGAAGACACATTAGTGTTTACCAGCACTAGTAACTGATTCATGAATTATTTTCCACCACGATTGGTAAAGTGGCACTCTTTGGATGTTATAACACATTCATAGGAATTCAAACTTATTCATGAATACTTTCTCATGACTTACTGAAAAATGATGAAGTTGTGTTGTGACATTTTGGCCTTACTCAGTCCTCTTTTAAGACTACAGTCTGTAGGTGCTACAAAGCAATAATTGGTTTAATTTGAAGCTTTAATAGTGAGTAGTATTTCCGTAACAGTTTCCTTACATTAATTAATGAACCACAGAGGTATCCCCGCTCTAAGGGTGGTAACACATTGAGATCTGATTCATTTGATTAAATGCAATTACATGTTTTAGGGCTGCAACCATAGAAATACAATGTATTTATGCTACTAAAAAAGCTATTGTCAACTTCATGTCTGTGGTTATTTTGTTCACTGTCAGCCTATTTGTGCAACTGTTATTGAATTTGCATAGAAAAGTAATGTGGTTGCAAATGCAACTGGGGCCATGTAAATCATTTTTACGCTACTGATTCCACCAGTGGAACCTTGTATGACCACACATGTCTATTATGTGACCGAGCACAGTAAAATGAAGTCACCGCCCTGCCCTACCTCAAAGAAGGCCTTTCATCATAGAAATAGAATTACTATTGTGATTATGATTTCCACGGTAAATTGGAAAGTTCAGTCAATGGGCATTATGGGTAATGTAGTAATTCTACATTTTTCAAGTTGGTTACCCATGGCAACCGTAGCATCCCCCCCCCCCCCCTCCAAACAAAAAGGAGAGAAAGAACTGACACATGGTATTTAAAGTGGCAAGTAACATGTAATAAATAAAAAAAGATCTTACAATTCAATGTAACAGATTTGAGAGATTCGTACCATCTTTGATTCCACACCCAGAGTCCAATCATGGAAGACACACAGCAAAGCAAAGGATAGGATGTTTTCTCTCCCCATGACTTCAACAGGTCCTGTAGTAAAACAACATGCAAAGGGAACAGTGGTTGAATAGTGGTCAGCAATAGTCACTTATATTAAAGTTTAAGAATATAAATGATAAATGATTATTATTATAGAAGTTCCCTCCAGGAAAAATGTAATTATTCTAAGTCAGAGTCAAATAAATGTTACAACTTACGTTACTCTTGTGCTCCTGTTGGGTGTAGCTTCACCAGGTCTTCTTGACTTTGATGTCTCTTGGTGTGTCTCTATCTGTTGTTGCTCTTGGTGTGTCTTCTTCAGTCAGGGCTGTATTTGATCCTGTCTGACCATTTACATAGAACCCACGTGAACGTTAAATTTGACTATCATACACCACAGACTCTCGTGTCAGCCTCCCATTGGTTGTTTTTAATAGTTCCTTTATATACTTTGGTCTAATTCTTCTGTCCTTTTTTGGACTTTGGCTTTTACTTCTGCCTGGACAGTAACATTAACACAAGGCTCATAGTTCTGCCTGGACAGGAACATTAACACGGTTTATAGTTCTGCCTGGACAGGAACATTACCACAAGGCTCATAGTTCTGCCTGGACAGGAACATTAACACAAGGCTTATAGTTCTGCCTGGACAGTAACATTAACACAAGGCTTATAGTTCTGCCTGGACAGTACATTGACAAGGCTTATAGTTCTGCCTGGACAGGAACATTAACACAAGGCTTATAGTTCTGCCTGGACAGGACCATTAACACAAGGCTTATAGTTCTGCCTGGACAGTAACATTAACACAAGGCTTATAGTTCTGCCTGGACAGTAACATTAACAAGGCTTATAGTTCTGCCTGGACAGGAACATTAACACGGTTTATAGTTCTGCCTGGACAGTAACATTAACACAGTTTATAGTTCTGCCTGGACAGTAACATTAACACAAGGCTTATAGTTCTGCCTGGACAGTAACATTAACACGGCTTATAGTTCTGCCTGGACAGTAACATTAACACAAGGCTTATAGTTCTGCCTGGACAGTAACATTAACACGCCTTATAGTTCTGCCTGGACAGGAACATTACCACAAGGCTCATAGTTCTGCCTGGACAGTAACATTAACACAAGGCTTATAGTTCTGCCTGGACAGTAACATTAACACAAGGCGTATAGTTCTGCCTGGACAGTAACATTACCACAAGGCTTATAGTTCTGCCTGGACAGTAACATTACCACAAGGCTTATAGTTCTGCCTGGACAGGAACATTAACACAAGGCTTATAGTTCTGCCTGGACAGTAACATTAACACGGTATATAGTTCTGCCTGGACAGTAACATTAACACGGCTCATAGTTCTGCCTGGACAGGACCATTAACACAAGGCTTATAGTTCTGCCTGGACAGGAACATTAACACAAGGCTTATAGTTCTGCCTGGACAGGAACATTAACACAAGGCTTATAGTTCTGCCTGGACAGGAACATTAACACAAGGCTTATAGTTCTGCCTGGACAGGAACATTAACACAAGGCTCATAGTTCTGCCTGGACAGGAACATTAACACGCCTTATAGTTCTGCCTGGACAGTAACATTACCACAAGGCTTGCTCTGTATCTTTACCTGATAACGTACTGCAGGATAGAGCCATTCCCATACAGTACTGTAAATTAGTAACATGCTGTTGAGTTGTATACATTTTCAGAAGTCTGGACATGTCTACTGTCCCTCTTACTGAACATCCCCCTCCTCCCACGTCAATACAACACTCATCCACCCTCTCTTCTTAAATGCCAAATACAATAAGTCATGTTGAGACAGTGGCTTCAACAAATGTAAAAAGACTACTTAATGACTATCTCTAGCCAGTGGGTTTGAGTGGCGTGTCTCCTCTCTCACTACTGGCTATTATATCATTCAGTGTTGTTTTAAAAGTCACTGCTACACGTTCCTGCACCATTAGAATGTTTTCTGTCTGCTTGGCCTTTATGTAGTGTACACTAGATCTGACTACATCCCACCACTCAGTTGCTGAAAATAACCTAGAACATGTAAATATACCTGGCTCTGTCCATACTGGTCTTTTTTCTGTCCCTTTGAATACACCTCAACCACAACATTACATAATACTGTGTTCAATAGTGCCTCTAACATTTTCTGCCTTGAGATAATGTAAATTCTGCCTTGAGATAATGTAAATTCTAGCTTGAGATCATTTGAATTCTACCTTGAGGTTTTAGGCTATTGTTCCAGCCCAGCACTAAAATACCTCATACCACTAGTTAAAGCCACTGTCTGCAAGGTGCCCAGTAATTTCACATACTTGAAATATAACTGTAACAGCTTTCTTCTATCTCCTCCTCGGACGAGGTGTAGCAAGGATCGGACCAAAATGCAGCGTGTAGATTGCAATCCATGTTCAATAAACAAATGTAAAACACGAATCAATTATAAACACTACAAAACAAATAACGTAACGTAACGAAAACGAAAACAGCCTATACTTGCGTAAACTAACACAGCGACAGGACTAAGGACAATCACCCACGACAAACTCAAAGAATATGGCTGCCTAAATATGGTTCCCAATCAGAGACAACGATAAACACCTGCCTCTGATTGAGAACCACTCCAGACAGCCATAGACTTTGCTAGATAACCCCACTAGCTACAATCCCAATACATACACACCAAAACCCCAAGACAAAACACACCACAATACAAAAACCCCATGCCACACCCTGGCCTGACCCAATACATGAAGATAAACACAAAATACTTAGACCAGGGCGTGACAATAACCCTTAATTGTGAAAGGTATTCAAGACGAGTCATATTATTATGTAATTGTCTTACTTTATTATAACCCCCATAAATGTAGCACATGTTTCTACAATTGTGTTTGTTATGTAATTTGAGACTTATTTAGAGCTTCAAATCACCTTTAAAACATGTAATGGGATGCCATTCCTTTAGCACCACAGGTATAGAAATTAAGTGGTCGTTCTGATATTTCTTTATTTTTACTTTGGATGATGTGCATATTGTTTTCTAGGTATTATTACTGCACGGTTGGAGCTAGAAACACAAGCATTTCACTGCACCTGCGATAACATATGCAAATCTGTGTACACAACCAATAAAGTTTGATTTGAAGTGCTAGTTTCATGTGAAAATCTCGTAGCATGCATTTTTTTTTACATTGTTGTTGGTGGCCCATTCCATCATATATGGTATACAACATAGTTACAGTAAATATTGTTACTGTAAATGCTACAGTAAATACAGTTACAGTAAGTGCTACAGTACATATAGTTACAGTAAATGCTACAG